>NW_015557175.1:66357-80678 GCF_001515605.1 Sinocyclocheilus anshuiensis
ACGCGAGGGACTGTGGTGGCGAGTCCACAGTCTCCTCTGTCTAGACACTCATCACATCCACCTCCTCGGAGGAAGATAGATGATGCGTCTGGCTATCTCTCTCTGGGGGGGTGGGAAGAAACCGCAGTGCGGGCTTCCGAACACTGAGAGAGAGAGCCGCGGATCTAGCGGGTGAGGACCGAGAAAAGGACGAGCCCGTCTCGGCTCCCTCCGCTAAATCCACCCGCGATCCCCACGACAACAGTCTACGCCGTGCCTCGGCAACAGCGGGCCCGCTGCCAGCGGGATCGCGAGCCTGGCCGCTCTCATCAAACACAGCCAGGCGAGAGCGGAGCATACACAGCGAGAGTAACTCGCAGTGATGAGAATCAGCTCCTCGACAGCTGACCGTGCATGCTCCGCTCCCAAACAAACGACACACAAATCGTGTGTATCCCCGCCGCCAGATATCGTGGGCAGGGAGGAACACAGCGTTTGCAATGCCGTTCGCTCGCCATAGATTTTTTCATGATTGTTTTTTATATATGCTTGTGCGGACAGACAACAGTAAACAGACAGACACATACACAGAGCGCTACTGAAGAGCAGACACTGGTTTGCGCTCTGCCGGATGCGCTTTTATACTTTCTGGTGCTTACGTCACCCCGCTCGTGACGTCTCGCTACTCCATTGGACTGATTTGACACGTGCTTCAGTACGCGGTCACGCAAGGGCGTTCCCAAAGCGACTTCGACGCAGCTCGAGTTCCTGAAGGGGAACATATATTGCATTCACTGTTATTAACAACATGAAGTGCATAACATTACATCAAGGTTTACGTCAAACGTGTTACTTAATTATTAACTTACTACCTTAAAATCTCGGGGTATTTTAAGTAAATATATTAGGTGAAAGAAGTTCGGCTGACAAAAAAGTTTGGGAATCCCTGCATTACATGTAAATAAGAAATAATGTGAATTTGTGCACTTTAATGTGCAAGACAAAAGCCTACCAAAGACATAGTAATGCATGGTTAAATAACCCACTGAATGATGATTCAAATAAAAATAAATGTGTTCATTAGCAGTTGATGCAATGTTGAAATGCTGAGAAAACACTTCTTAAAATTGAAATGATTTCTGTAAATCCAGCTGTTAAATGCTGTGAGGCCTCTCAATTTTCTGTGTAATTACAGCCAGCCACCTGACTAGTGACTGGTCTTTGTGTGAATGTTCACAAAACTGAAAGACTTTTTGACTGTATATAAGCTGTAAATATTAGAAAGAAAAATTTAAAAGAGGAATTATGAGAATCAATAAATTATGAATCAATTATTGCTATTGTATGAATAATATGTAATCACGTAATCAATAAAAAAGTAAATGTAGTCAGATTATGAGTATTTTAGAATGTGATATAATCTAATTACAAGTATTTAATTTTTGGAATCTGATTATGTAATCCAGATTACAAGTAATCAGTTACTAGTCAGCACTGCTTATAGTTAGTAGAATGTCCAAAGTGGACAATCAAAATAAATTGTTACCAAAAATCACCTATACTCATTAGTTTCTATGAGAACTAATTTTTCTTTCTTGTGGGTGTTTAGTAAACTCTGCTGGGTAGATGTTGGGTAGACTAGTTGTTCACAGGAGAACAACTGGGGGCTCTCTGTCACACCTGAAGCACAGTGGCACACCTTCCTCTTACAAATCACAACCACATGCTGTCAGCAGACCACAAAACACCCCACCCCAATCCCAGCAGCCCTCCACACACATGTTCCACAAGTAATCACCAATTACTCAAGAAAAGACCGCTTTGTCTGAGCAACTGCAAGTGTCTGCTCCCTCATAATGATGCTGCATTAGCTGGGAATTTACAAGCCGGTATGACTCCTTTGAGCTGGATCAAGCAAGTTAGAATCCAGGTTATCTGCTTAGCTTTTCCATGCATGCTCTATCTGAATGCAAATCTTTCATGTAAACTGAAACCATGCCTGTACTTTTGCACTGCTTTAACGCTAGCTCTGATCATTAGGAACGACAAAAAGAAACTTAAGCCTGCAGCTCTCGAACATCTTGCCCCAAAACAGTCCACAAACATAACCCTGAACATAACACATCCTCCAGCTCCAGGACCTTTAAGGATTTAATCAGCAGTTTTGTGTTTCCAAGGTTTGTAGAAGTTCTTCAGCTTGCTTGATGAGGGCAATGCAACACCTTTGACATCTTAGATGTGAAATGGATCTGTGAAACCACAGAATTGCTCCTTTAACACTTTTTGGAGCATTCGTGCTATCAAATTAGTCTGATCATTTGTAGAACAAAGGCCTTTGTAATGCAGTTCATGAGAAATGTGAATCAATATACCTGTTACAAAAATATTTCTGGAAAAAATACTGGGCACTGGCCATTTAAGTGACTGGAGTATAGGTAGCAAAATGCAAATTTCTTTAAATTTTTTTTTTTTTCAGCATTAAAGCAATAAGAAGGTTTGACTATTTTTAATGCATAATTAATAATGGCATCACATAAACACCATACTTTGTACAAATGTCTACTAAATATACTTATATAACTTACATATAGCAGTCTAGCTCTTGATTAAATTTTTAGCATGCTAAATCCTGATCAAAGCTTCAGAAATGAATAACAAACCTATGGCCATCCATTTAGTGGAGTAAATTGTAAGGCTTAGTGTCTAGCTGTACAAAACTAAATAGCTCCCCCTAGTGTGAACTGCAATTTCTCCACTAGGTGAAAATGAAATTTGAGCTTATGAAAGGGTCTAGGATCTACAAGCATTCTCCCCCAATAATACTAAGTGCAGTTAATAGACTGATAGTAGCAGGAAAGATACTGTCTGCAGCAGTGCCAGGATCCATTGACTGTTATGTGAAAACATGCTAACATGTACTAGTGATGGTGACAACTCTGTTACAACAGCCCTGTGAGGTTAGTAGGGTTTGGAGAAGGCAGCTATTAGAGATAAAGCCATGCTCAGTACATTAACTAGTTGACCTGAACAGCTAAAAAATAAGATAAGGACAGCATTGAATCATATTCAACTTACTCTTCCATCTTGACATGCTTCATGTGGCTTTTCAACATTACATAGCACTGCCAGCATCATTTTTCATTTTAAAAAGATGTTCTTAACATTAAGACATAAAGAACATAATCCAACATCTGCTTGCCCATCTTCTATAGCTAGCTAGCAAGCTAACATAGCTAATAAATATATCTTTGGTGAACACTCTTCATGCACTCTTGAAAATTCGAGGGGCTTTGTTTTAAACACATTGCTACCAAGCTAATTTAGTTAGCTTGCTAACTTAGCAAATATATGGCTCATCGGTAATAGACTCTGTTAGAAAGAAGCCATATTGTCTCATGAGGAAAGCTACTGAGAATAAATACATACCCCTGTGGAAAATAAGTACACTTTATCATAGTTATTACAGAAATAATATACTTTTAAGGAATACACTGAAGTGCAAACTGAATGTAATATTTCCAGACACTTAACTGCATGTTATTTACAATTCAATGAAAATGTATTATAGTTTAAATTTAAAAGAAACACAATTTTTTGAACTTAAAAGCGTTTTCAAACCCACTTAAGCAGGACTTAAGTACGTCTTTATATGTAATTTCATAACTTATTCTTTTGTCTTTGAATATTATACTATAATATAAATATGAAAGTATACTGACAAATGTACTGACAAGCATTTGTGGTAAACTAAACTATACTTTAATGTAATTTCTACTGAAACTTGTATGTCATGTATATTTGTAATGATGAAATTGCAATTTACTGAATTTAAAATATATTAACTTTAAATGTAAGATGTAAGAACAACACATTACTTTAAAAACGACTTTATATGTTCTTGAGTATGCTAGTCAACACATAAATAAGTGTATGTCTTTAAAGTATTCATACACAAGATTTTAAATATACTTTAAAGTAAAACATTAAATTTAAGATTATTACAAAGTGCTATTTTTTTTAAAAAGTGTACTTGGTGTGTTAAGAAACATGAAAGTGTCTTTCTAAGCACACTTAAGTCTATAACTTGCAGTTAGCTGCAAGTACAGTTTTTAAGATTTTTTAAATACTTTTTCTTGTCATTCAAACAATTAAGCACACTTCTTTTTTACAAGGGTATGCTGAGAGGCTACCAGTGTTATAAAATACCTGTACTTACAAATACATCTGTCAATGTCAAACCAAGATTACTATTTTTTTATATATACAAGACAGTGAGGTATATAGTGTCATAAACACATTTCTAAACATTGCCATACAGAAGTTTGAGGGTGGTTCCCTGGACATCAAACGCTGGCACAATATATGCTACATGCTACTTGCACACCCTGATGCTTGCCATTTTGTGTCAAAAGTAACATCAGCAAGTTCTTTCTTTGAGCTTTTTACATTTATGATGGATAGGTGTTATATATTTTGTTGACTCTGTTCCAACAGAAGCTTATGTTGCAATTTAACTTGCACAGTCAGGAAGAAGAGTCTGTCTATGCAGATTCCTAAGTGATTCCCCCCCTGCTAAAGTACACAGAAAAGTTACAGTGCATTGAGCATTGTCCCTCAGGCGGATGTACCCTAATGCCTCACATAATGTCTTATGCTCAGTAACACAGACTTATGTTTAACTAGAGTCAAAAAAAATAGATACCAGTTTGCATGAAGGTCAAGATCAGGCCAATGTCAAGCTGCCATACTGTACTTCAGGAGCTGTGCATGTCAAAATGATGTGCTCAGCAATGTACAGGACGGCATGTGCTACAAATAGCATACCCTACACATACATCATGTGAAACCACAGTGTTAATATTCACGCTATCTGGGAAAAGACATTACAGAATACAGAAATAGACAGATACAAAAGAGAGAGAGAGAGCAGGTCTGTCATATATAACAAGAATAATACATAAACACACATACAATATTCCATTACACTCTATTAAAGTCCCACTCCAGACATGGTTCTTGGTCACTCTCTGCATACTTAAGGTTTCAATATTCACAATGTAAAACCTGCTGTAAAACACATGGCTGTAATATATTATTTAGCCATTCCCTCTAATAAAAGACACTGAAAAAACAGTGCTTTTTTGCATTTTCTTAACATTGTTTTTCCATTATTTTCTCTTTAAACATTAATCAGGACTTTTTTGGGCCACCCTCTATTTCTCTCTGCTGCTTAAAGATTTAAATGTCGCCCCATCAGGATCTGGCTGGTTTGACAGGGCTCAGACAGGAAAATGTTTGGCAAAAATCTGCTGAATTTAATTTTTTTTCTTTCTCCTCCCCATCCCATTAACAGAGGATTGCTTGGGCTGCAGTTTGCAGTGCTTCGAGAGAGTGCTGAGTTTGGCCTTTACAGGCTCTCGGCTGTTGATAAAGGAAGTAGCCCAGTGTTAAAGAATTCCTTCATTAGCCCTGCTTAGGGTTTAACGACAAACACACACAGTCTAAACCTCTACAATAGACCTCACATCGAGTCTTTTAAATATAAATATGTAACATTTAGTCAATCCAACATTATACATTATTTAAAGGTACTCTGCAACACTGCTAACAAAAATGGCTATGTATTTAATCGGTACAATGCAGTTATACAAATCTAATCATGCAAAGAACAAATCAAGAAACAAAATGAGACTTTTCTCTGCCTATAGTTTAAAAACACCATTTAGATGCATCTAAAAAGGGCTAATTTTAATGTTTTGAGTGTATTTTTTGTCTGTGTAGTAACTTAATCCTATACCCTACAGCCACCAAAGACATGTCCAATAGTTATTTTTACTGAATTCTTTATGGTAACTTGAAAAGGATGTAAGTGTTTATTAGCAAAAGAAACATGATGAACCGCTCAGTGTCATATGTCTCAGCTTTATTCAGAAAAATCCAATTATGGATTTATTTAAGTGGTCAGCTCTTGGAAACAACACTACTGTTTTACTCTATATATACACTCTAAAAAATGCTGGGTTGTTTCAACTTAATTTTGGGTCAAAATATGGACTAACCCAATTGTTGGGTTAAAAATGTCATTTAAAAATAGTAACAACTGAAACAACCCAGCATTTTTTAGAGTGTGTGTGTGTGTGTGTGTATATATATAATTGCACTTGTTCTTGGTATCGTGCCAAAGTTTGAGGTCAGAAAGAGTTTTAAAATTATTTTCAGAGAAGGGTCTAATACTTACCAAAGCTGCATTTATTTGATCAAATATACAGTAAAATAGTCATTTTAAAAAAATATAAATAAAAGGAAAACAGTAAAATTGTGAACTATTATTACAATTTAAAATAACTCTTTTCTATTTTAGTGTATGTTAAAATGTAATTTATTTCTGTGATCAAAGCTGAATTGTCAGCATCATTACTCCAGTCTTCAGTGTCACATGATCCTTCAGAAATCATTCTGATATACTGATTTTGCTGCTCAAGAAGCATTTTTTATTATTATCAATGCTGAAAACAGTTGTGCCACTTCATATTTTTGATGAAACTTCTACTTTTTTCAGTATTCTTTGATGAATAAGAAGTTAAAAAGAACAGCATTTATTAGAAATAGAAATATTTTGAAACATTATAAACGTCTTTAGTTTCACTTTTTATCAATTCATAGAGTACATCCTTGCTGAATGAAAGCATCACTTTCTTGAACTGTAGCAAATAAATGACGTCAAAATAAGATATGCGTTTAACAATTTATAAATGCAATGGAAACCCCTATTCAGAAGTTTATTCTTGAAGAAAAGAGAAAAAAGAAGAAAACTGATAACGAAAGCATGTACTATAGTAACCAGCATCTTATCTCCAATAAGGGTAAAAAAGCACCTTAATTGTGGTGTATTTGAGTTTGCTAATTAGCTCTTCCAAAATGTAATTAGAACCATTACAGATGTTTCAATGAGTTTGGGAAATTCTATTAATTAACAGTTAACATAAAATTTGGAAGGACAAGGCTTGTTGGACCCACTTTAAGTGTCCTTAACTGCTATGTACTTATATAAATAATTTGATAAAATGCACTTATTGTGTACATACATGCTTTTACATTGTACTTATATTTGAAAATGCTGTCCTGTAATTACATCTGTAATTAATTTCTGTAGTTACATTTATAATTACACAGTTGACCCTACTTCTACCCCTTAAACCTAACCAGACCAAAATAAGATATGCTTTTTTTAGATTATTATTGTGTTCATAAATGTAAAAATGCCTACATGTCATAATGGATATTTGCATGTATCAGAATTACGCGCACGAGCAGATCCGTTCCCTCACTAGAGAAGCTTTCAGTTTTTCCGCTTGTAAATTCCGCAATGTAAATAGCAAATCCGCCATGGCGCGAATGCAACTGGCTTTTAAAGGGAATAGGAGATGAGAATCTGATTGGTTTATGGCACGTTACGCCCAAAACACACAGAGGATAGGGACAACCCTTTTAGACCATGCGCTGGGCGCGCCGACCATTTTTCCCGTCCTTAAAGAGGTCATATGATGCGATTTCAAGTTTTCCTTTCTCTTTGGAGTGTTACAAGCTCTTGGTGCATAAAGAAGATCTGTAAAGTTGCAAAGACTAAAGTCTCAAATCCAAAGAGATATTCTTTATAAAAGTTAAGAGTCAACCACGCCTACCTAAAACGGCTGGTTTTAACACGCCCCCACATACCTATGTCACTATGTGGGAATATTTGCATAATGCCACCCAAATGTTTACGCAAAGAAAGAAGGCGTAACTTTTATTCTCGCTGTAGTATTGTTGCTGCCGCCGCCATGTCGTGAAGGCGCTGTGTTTCGTTGTGAAAGCGAAACTACTTTGTTTGGTCTTCCAAAAGAGGACGATATCGCTTTGTCATGCCTGGAGCTGATCCGTGCTGGTCGCTGAGGAAATACATCAACTTCGCGCTGTCGATCGCCGGATCGGCTTTCACCGTGGACGAAGCGGAGTCCAGCCCGGGGTCGTCACAATATGGTAAGGGACGTAACATTTCCGTCACACGCTTGAGGAATTCGGTCAATCACAACGCACTGGATAGCTGGCCAATCAGAGCACACCTCGCTTTTTCAGAACAATGAGCTTTGTAAAAATCGACGCGTTTCAGAAAGGCGGGGCATAGAGGAGAAATAATAATGTACAGTATGTGGAAAATAATGTGTTTTTTTAACCTTAAACCGCATAAACACATTGCATTACACCAAATACACAAAATAATGTTCTTTTTAGCATCATATGACCCCTTTAAACTATCAAAAGTGGATTCGGACACGCCCTAAGTGCAATTGCGCCATGCGTGCGCTTTAGACCATACGCTTGGACTGTTAAAATAAGGCCCATAGTTGGTCAATGGCGCAGTCTATTTCAGTGGCCTCAAAATAGCAACACGCCAGCAATGCGCCTGAAATAAGGCTCAAAGGCTCAAATAAACCTTTTAGCTGTGCTGCCATTCTGGATTACATGAAGAATAGGACGCAGAAGAAGAAAGTTCAACACTCTTCAGCAATAAAAAAAGAAACACAAATGTTAAGTTTATCTCAAGTAATTTTTGCTTATTTATATGGTTGAACTGGATCTTCGAAGGTCAGCAGTAAAGACAATGTGCAATAAAATGGGATTAAATACATAAATGTTATTTGTGTTATTTAACATATTTAATTATTGCAAGCTTGCATCATATTCTGAGTTTGCATGTCACTGTTTTTATTCATTTTGAGGAATGCTGGATCTGTTTTTGTACAAGTGAGATGAGTAAATGCATGTTCACATTTAGTCTGGATCTACAGCAACATCATGTTCACACAGCGCACACAACACCTCTGAACTTACTCCTGATTTCTCTCTACATGTGGACAGGAGAGCTGTCAGCCAATCAATGGGAAAACAAAGTAACTGGTGTTACTTATTTGAAAAAGTAACTCAGATTTTTTTTCTTGTAAATTAAAAAGTAATGTGTTACTTTACTAGTTACTTGAAAAAGTAATCTGATTACGTAACTCGCGTTACTTGTAATGCATTACCCCCAACACTGGTTATTAGTGTGTTTCTTCACAGCAGTGACTGGTCGTCTCCGTATGGCATGCAGGTACTTTCTCAAATCACCTTGTATCTTGATACAAAGGTTTGCCATCTGTAGCTTCAGAAGCCTGGCTAACTATATTAATTAATCAGCAGACTGGGCAAACAGCTCATTAGAGCAGGAGGCGACCCAAGGGCAAGGAGAGTCATTACAAAGCGAGAACCGGAGCCAGCGCCACATTATTAAGACACTGCCAGCTAATGAAGGTGACAAGAGAGGAAGGCGACAAAAAAATAAATAATTTACAGAGGGAGATATCAATCCCACGAGCTGCAAGAACAGCGAAATTGAAGATATAGATCACCAATCCCTTTATGGGGATGAAGGGAAATGTGTGATAATTTCCCTGATAAACACGGCGCTGACATTGCCATATAAACGAGCGTGGATTTATCCCTGCGGAGGCAGATGAGATGACTGCGGTTCGGAGGTCCTTGTGAACTCATAACAGCACTGGCAGGCAAAATAAAAATCAACAACTCGGCAAGGCGCTGATAGCAGCCATCCATTGCGCGCAAATTGAACTGTCACCTTTAGTGTCACTTTTCCAGCCGAGCAGATGAAAAAGACAACCACGTGGCGGTAATGTTCCGCTAAATTAATTACTGGTGGGAGAAAAAGACGTGGAGACATCAAACAGATAAAGACTCTCTGTGTGGAAACAGTCTCTCGGGGCCTGTTTACGTCTGTAGTGATCTATTCAGCGGCCCTCCTTTGTTAATATGACAGGGTTTGTCATCCATCGCTAAATAAATGGAGCTAATTTATCCTCTGGGAAAGCATGCAATGTCAGCAAAACTAACGACGCGGCTTATTCTCCAAATCACACAGTGACTGTGACAATAACAGGTCATGTGACCAAACTCATTTGGCATGACAAATGACAATAGCGCTAACACTATGTCGTGTACCTCCATCAGTCAGCAAGAATGAAAACAATGATCATACTGACGCACAAATGATGCACTATTACACTCACAAATGCACAGACAGAGAATACATTTCTATAGAGATTGTCAGTGTTGACTATTACACGGTATGGAAGCCAATCAGAAGCCAAAATTAAAATAAGCCCTGTGAAAAAGAAGTGTGGTTAATTGTATTGAATGTGCACTTGTAGCGTATTTCAAATTTTAAAAGTAAAAAAAACAAACTGCACTTGCAGATTACAGTATATAATATTTATAAAATAAAAGGCCACTTAAGTGTACTTAGAGAGATACTTTCATGACTGTTTCTTAAAGGTGTCATATGATGCGATTTCAATTTTTCCTTTCTCTTTGGAGTGTTACAAGCTCTTGGTGCATAAAGAAGATCTGTAAAGTTGCAAAGACTACAGTCTCAAATCCTAAGAGACATTCTTTATAAAAGTTAAGAGTTAACCACGCCCTCCTAAAACGGCTCGTTCTAACACGCCCCGCACATGTCTACATCATGATGTGGGAAGATTTGCATAATGCCGCCCACGCTCCTTCGTCGATTCCGCCGGCCGCGCCATTCTCAACCCCGCCGCCTCAGCTCACGCTAGGCCGCCATGTGTTTCATTGTGAAAGCGAAACTACTTTGTTTGGTCTTCCAAAAGAGGACACGACTAGAAATCAGTGGTTATTAATGTTTTTTGTCTCGTCGCGCCGGGACACGGCATCACAGTATGGTGACGGGCGTAACATTTCCGTCACACGCTTGAGGTATTCAGCCAATCACAACGCACTGGATAGCTGGCCAATCAGAGCACACCTTGCTTTTCAGGCCGATGAGCTTTGTAAAAATCGACACGTTTCAGAAAGGAGAGGCATAGAGGAGAAACAATAATGTACAGTATGTGGAAAAGAATGTGTTTTTTGAACTTTAAACCGCATAAACACATTTCATTACACCAAATACACAAAATAATGTTCTTTTTAGCAGCATCATATGTCCCCTTTAACACACTTAAGTACACTTTTAAAAAGTAAATTTTATAATAATGTGAAATTAAATGTTTTACTTTAAAGTACATTTTAAATCATTATGTTTTAATAATTTTTTGTCATGCTATAAAGCACACTTATTTTGACGTGTTTACCATTCTAAAACACTTAAAATACTTGATTATTATTTAACTATAGTTTGTTATTTGATATTACATTTAAAGTTAATATATTTTAAATGTAATAAATTGCAACTTCATAATTACAAATGAGTAATTACAAATATGTTTAAATACATGACATACAAGTTTCAACAGAAATTAAATTATACATAATTTTTGTTTGTATGTTTGATTAATGTAAGTTAATTTAATTATTGTAATTTTATTGTAAGTATATTTTTGTTTGCCAAAAATGCTTTCCAATGCATTCAGCAATACACATTAACCATATTTCAAGTACAATAGAAGCATTTATGAAATTACATATAAAGATGTACTTAAAGGCACAATATGTAATTTTCACCGCAAGAGGGCGCGTATTCAAAATAAACAAATAGACAAAGGCGTAGTTTTATAAAAACACTTTAAATTGTATTATCTAACATAACAATATAACATTATCTTTAATACACATTCATTTAATTGTAATTAACATTAAGTGTCTGAAAACATTACATTCACTTTACACAGTACATTTGTAGTCGCAGTGATACTCTTTTTTTTTAAAGTATGTCCAAATGTAATAGTATATAAACAGATAAAACCTAAATTGATGTTATGGTGAAACGGCAAAAACAGTACTGTAGCAGCATTATAGTGTGATGATCGAATTGTTTGGTAATAACATGTTACAGTGCTAAATGTCTGCCACATTCATAAAGCATGTAATTTGTATGGTACTTCAAGGTACTTTCATACTTTGTTTTAAAGATGGTACATTTAAAAAAAAATGCTAATACATATTAAAAATGTGTTGATACCTAATAGGACTTATATATGACTTTTGTTGGTGTAACTGACAAAACATGTCATATTTGAATCACATTCAAAGGCCACTGAGCTCATTTCTGCTATTAATTACATCTTGAAAGAATTTCTGTTTAAAGCCTACATATAATTGCAGCTGTGTGTGTGTGTTCCTATTATTCTATTAACTATTCATTGATTTATAATTTAAAAGATTTATACTTGGCACTTAAAAAACTGCTAGAATGACTTTCACCTATAATAGATGTCAGGGGAAATTTACTTCCAGCGAATGTCAAATCTAGCCCCCTCTGCCGCTCAATTCCAAGAGATCGACATGCTTGGAGTCCATTTTCAATATTCATGCTGTTTGGCTGTTGTGCGCAGTAGCTTTGCCTATGGCAGGTCATGCTCAGTTGATTCTGGCTGTCGCTCCACAATGAAAATGCATGACTGTGCCCAGTCTACTAGCTCCACTTATTGATTTCTATCTAAAACAAGTGCTTTTCCCTCTCACATGCAGGCAGAGCAGCAAACGGCACACGTCACGCTCCTGTGATCTCCATCTCTCCAGTGCCGGAGGACAGTGTGATGGCTGCTGCTGCAGAAGGGCAAATCTTTCTCTCTCATTCAGTGATCAGTGCTAGCAGATGGCGATTTAGGTTTAGGTTTTAACATGATTGCATTTATAAAGTGAACAGCACGTATTATAATAACTGTGACATTACATTACAATTCCATAAATAATACAGTGATTCACGTTTAGGTCTTTAAGTTACATGTATTTTGTATTGTGACATTTTCAGAATTTAACTGATGATAACTAAACACATCCTATAATCTTCATTGAGGTGAATGTACTTTAATATAATGCATTATTTAAATTGTGAAAATCATGGTAGTATATGTCGTACTGCCTTTAGTTGATGCTGATTTAATAAAAATATTAGGTTACACTTTATTTTAAGGTGTCCTTGTTATAGTGTAATTATACATTTAAGCATTGAGTAATATGTACTTACTATATGGTTAGGGTTAGGATTAGGGTTTGGTTTAGGGTTACTTGCATGCAATTATGCATAATTAATTGTTATTATAATAGTAAGTACATGTAACATGTGTAACAAGGACACCTTAAAATAAAGTGTTACCAAAGATTATAATAATGAGAATCTGAAGAGAATTATTATTGAGAATTACAATACAAATCTCTGGCATTTCTGGATGCCCCATATGACACAATATAGAACATGTTTACATAAATATACTTTCTACCAGTGTATTTTTTGGAAATATATTTTATATTTTTATTATATATTATTTTATATTTTTGATATGATGAATTAAAAATATATCAATATATTTTGTAAGCATTTGAAAATACATTTTGCCCTCCATATATTTCTATTCTATTTCTATTTCTGCATTCTAAGTTAATTTCTAAATGAGAGCACAAACCTGCAAAACAAGTCTTTTCTTATGAAATTTAGCTTCTTAAGAAAAAATGATCTTGTTTTAAAAGTGTTTATGTTTTTCCTGGATCAAGAAAACCATTTGTTCCAGTGCAAACAACAACTTTTCATTTACTGCACAAAAAAGAAGCAGAAGCAAGAAAAACGAGAAGCCTACTTAACATGAGGACAGGAAGTGAGTAATTTGTTCTCTCATTTGAGAACTTGAAGGCAGACTTTGTGCCAGACTTTAGCTGGATTCATCATAATTCCCTTCAGCTGAATCGAAACGCCAGGGAGAGGGAGAAAGCGCGAGAGTGAGAGAAGAAAAAGAGAAGTGGAGAGGGCCTGCGGAGAGCAGATCAGAGCACTGAAAGGAAACATGTTTTCTTATAAGTCCAGTGAGTGACAAGGAAAGCATTAACACGCCGTCAGTGGAAGGGATTACGCCCCGCGCATGCTTGGCTATTATTCAGCCTAATTAAGTCTTTTGGCATGATTTCCCAAGAACAAAGCGAAAAGGGGAGCAGGAACAGCTTGATAGCTTTGGGGTGCCTGGATTCAGAGGAAGAGATATTAATATGCGCTTTCCTTTGGCGTGTTTTTTATTTTTTTTTTAGTTTATTAATCCCCCTTTTTGACAAACCACAATAAATGCTGCAACTCCCAGAGTTACCGGCTTCTAAAGATCATTCAAATGCAAACCATGTGCTGCTTTAAAAAATGCATTAATTCTATCCTTCTTACTTGTTTCAATATGATACATGAAGGTTAGTCGAACTAAAGCTACTTAATTCAGTTTAACTCTAAGTTTAGGGCTGTAGAATTAACATAATTACAATATACTAGCTTATTTGCCATCACTAAATGCCAAATTAAATTACTTACTGGA
>NW_015557175.1:84277-102676 GCF_001515605.1 Sinocyclocheilus anshuiensis
CGGTTAGTCGAACTAAAGCTACTTAATTCAGTTTAACTCTAAGTTTAGTGGCTGTAGAATTAACATAATTACAATATACTAGCTTATTTGCCATCACTAAATGCAAAATTAAATTACTTACTGGACTTTGTCCTGGTAAAATTATACAGTAACAACATGCATATTAACACACTGTCTAGTCCATTTTGTGTCATGTTCGTTCAAACTAAGGAAATCACTACAGTCTTGATTGGTTATAATTAGAATATTACTGTTTCTGCAATAAATACTGTATAAATTATTATTATTTATTTTTTCTGTGGACATTGAATTGCAATGTGTGCAATAGCAGTGCATATACACAAACGTTTGGGATCATTAAGATGTTTAATGTTTTTAACGAAGTTTCTTATACTCATCAAAGCGACATTTATTTGATTAAAAAACAGTAATATTGTGAAATATTATTGCAATTTAAAACATCTGTTTTCTATGTGAATATATTATAAAATGTAATTTATTCCTTTGACGCAAAGCTGAATTTTCAGCATCATTACTCCAGTCTTCAGTGTCACTTTATCCTTCAGAAATCATTCTAATAAGCTGATTTATTATCAATGTTTTAAACAGTTGTGCTGCTTTTTTTTTTCTTTTTTTTTTTGATGAATCAAAAGTTAAAAAGAAAAGCATTTATTCAAAATAAGAATCTTTTGTAACAATATACACTACTGTTTAAAAGTTTGGGGTTGGTCTCTTTTTTTTTTTTTCTTTCTTTAGATTTCTATTTTGAATAAATGCTGTTCTTTTTAACTTTTATTCATCCTGAAAAAAAAAGTATCGCCGGTTCGGAAAAAATATTAAGCAGCACAACTGTTTCCAACATTGATAATAAATAAGCATATTAAAAAGATTTTTGAAGGATCATGTGACACTGAAGACTGGATGATGATGAAAATTCAGCTTTGCATGACAGGAATAAATCATATTTTAAAGTATATTAAAATAGAAAAATGTTATTTTAAATTGTAGGAATATTTCACAATATTACTGTTTTTTTTCTGTATTTTCTGTATTTGATCAAATAAATGCAGCCTTCATGAGCATCTTCGAGAGACTTCTTTCAAAAGCATTAAAAATCGTACTGATCCCAAGCTTATGAACGGCAGTTTATACTCAACTGTCCATGTCCAGTTTGACTAATAAACCATAAGTTATATGAGTATATTTTTGTCAAGACATTTTCACATAAAATGTTAATAAAAAAAAAAATCAAAATGGTAATATGGACAGTTAGCTGTGCATCCGTCAGCCAAGCAACTGCCATTGAGATGAATGGTCATGCCAAAGGATACAGTAGTTTTCTCTACATCCTCTTTGAATTAAACAAACAGGTTGCTGTGTATTTCCCAAAAAAAAAAATAATAATTTATTCACCTTTATTTACTTATTAAGGCCTTGTAAAACAAAAATAGGTGTGACAGAAATCAATGATATGACATCTTTGGCTCCCTGAAGATGTTAACACACAGTCATATTATGGCCACGGAGTGGGAAATATCTGTTCAATGCATCATGAGCGAAAGAGACTCGTTGTGCCGCAGGAGTGATGTGATGTCTCAGTAAATCCACAGTATCTCTCTCAAACCATTAGACATGAAGACCCTGCAGTCGAGCGCTGAGAGGATGTGAGCAGACACATGATCTCAGATGCACTGACACACAGCAGATATGATGAGACACGTCTAATGGTGCAGAACGCCGGAGACCTCAAGAGACACGCAGAGAGAGACAGACAGACAGAGGGGGACTCTGTGGTAAATGTAGTCACATGACTGACAATATTAAGTTGTCAGTGTGTGTACAGTATATGTGTCACGGTGCAGTGATGTAATGACACTACAGTAATCAGTCTAATTATAGTATATAAGCAGCTTAATACATATACAGGTAATTATTTAAAAATACAGAAGAAATTCCAGAGCATAAAATTTCCATTATCAATAATGTATTTACAGAATAATAACTTGACCATAGTCTAGATTTGTCAATAACAACTACTGGCTGTTAGGTAGGTCATTCCACCAACAGGGTACGGTGAAAGAAAACGTCCTTGAGAGTGATTTTTTGTGCCTCTCTACGATGGGACCATGAGCCACTGCTCATTTACCGTCCACAGGCTTCTGGAGGGGGTGTAGATGTAGGAGAGAGTGCAGGTAGGAGGGTACAGAGCCTGTGGCAGTTCTGTAGGCAAGCACCAATGTCTTGAGCTTGACTAGAAGCCAGTACAGAGAGATGAGAAGCGGTGGGACATTGAAAACAAGACGTGCTGCTGCATTCTGAATCATTTGCAAAGATCTGATTGCACATGTTGGAAATCCAGCCAGAAGAGCATTGCAATAGTCCAACCAAGAAATGACAAAGGCCTGGACGAGAAGCTGTGTTGAATGCTATGTTAGGAAGGGTCTGATTTTCCTGATGTTGTGTAGAGCAAACCTGCATGATCGTGCTGTTTTTGCAACGTGATCTTTAAAGGTCAGCTGATCATCAAGGATCACCCCGAGATTCCTGGTCGAATTCGATGGGAGTATCGTTGATGAGCCCAGTTGGATGGTAAACTGGTGCTGTACTGATGGGGTGGCTGGAAAGATGAGTAGTTCTGTCTTAGCCCGGTTGAGCTGCAGGTGATGTTCTTTCATCCATGCTGACATGTCCGTCAGGCAGTCTGAGATCCGAGCAGGTACCATTGAATCATCTGGTTGAAATGAGAGGTAGAGCTGTGTGTCATCAGCATAGCAATGATAGGAAAAAGCATGAGCCTGAATGATGGGTTCCAGTGATGTAGTGTATATAGAGAAGAGGAGTGGCCCAAGAACCGATCCCTGAGGAACCCCAGTGACCAGTTGATGTGATTTGGATACCTCTCCTCCACAAGCCACTCTGAAGGACCTACCTGTGAGGTAAGACTCAAACCAGTGGAGTGCAGTTGATACCCAGCGATGAGAGGGTGGACAGAAGGATTTGATGATTAACAGTATCAAATGCAGCAGATAGATCTAGGAGAATGAGAACTGAAATTTGGACACGCTGCAGTGACTGAAAGCAAGGTCGTTTCAGTTGAATGGCCACTTTTAAATCCAGATTGGTTATTGTCCAGGTTGTTGGAAGTCCATGGAAGTCGCCGCTCGTTTTTCCGCCCTAGCCCACAGAGATCTCCCCTTCGTGGAGTAAGCGTGGGAATTCTGCGGAACCACCGTGAGTATTGCGAGTCCGCCGGCCACTCATCAGTCAAGTCAGTCGGCCGCTACGAAGTCAAGCCTGCCGGCCGCGGCTCGCTCAAGCCCGCCAGCCGCTGCTCACTCAAGTTCGCGAGCTGCTCATTCAAGTTCGCCAGCCGCTCATCAGTCAAGTTCACCGGCCGCGACGAAGTCAAGCCTGCCGGCCGCAACTCACTCAAGCCTGCCGGCCAATCCTCAGTCAAGTCTGCCGGCCGTTCATCTGTCAAGCCCGCCGGCTGCGGCTCACTCAAGTTCGCGGGCCGCCGCTCGCTCAAGCCTGCTGGCATCTCCACTGTCAAGCCCGACGGTCATCTCCCTCTCCTTAGCCCAAAAGAGGAGATTGCGGAGGAGGAGAGTGTCGGCTCCAGCCCCAGAGTTCACTCCCGTGTCGGCTCCAGCCCCAGAGTTCGCTCCCGTGTCGGCTCCAGCCCCATAGTTCTCTCCAGTGTTGTCTCTAGCCCCAGAGTTCGCTCCAGTGACGGCTCCACCCACTGAGTTCACTCCCGTGTCGGCTCTAGCCCCAGAGTTCGCTCCAGTGTCTGCTCTAGCCCCAGACCAGAGTCGAGAGATGGCTCTAGCCCCAGACAAGAGTCGAGAGATGGCTCCAGCCCCCGACCAGAGTTGAGAGATGGCTCTAGCACCTGACCAGAGTCTAGTCATGTCCCCTGAAGCTGTGCTTCTAAGTCTTGTCTTGTCCAGAGAAAACTTGTTCACTCCCATGTTGGCTCTAGCCTCAGAGTTTAGCCCACGGGGTAGTAGGGCTTCAGCCGTAGAGGCGGGGGCTGGGGCAGCGGCCTCGGAGGCTGCTCTGCCATGGCCTCCTGGACTGTCTGATCCGCCATGGCCATTGTGTTTTTTTCTCCCCCACGTGCTCCAGTTTGATTACGCCCATATTTGGTTATGTTCCTGTTGCTGTCCTTATTGTTTCATTATGAGTTTATTAGTATCCACCTGTGTTTGATCTTTGATCTTTTATCTTCATTTTGAACAGTATATCATGTAGAACCTAAATGTTGAAATGTTTTACATGAAGAGGGTGCTTGCTTATGTTATATTTCTGTCAAACAAATGGCATCTAGTTTGATATTTTGTAATGCAATGACATTCAGACTTTTTTAAGCATCGCTTGTGTTGCATCTATATGACACCAAAATGAGATCAACCTGTGCTTTCTGTGTAAAATGTGTGCTCCCACCGTGTTTGATAAAGCACATCGCAGTGGAATTACCATCTCTTAAGCGTGCAAAAGGTCGTGACCAGTTAAAAGCAGCTGCAGCAGTATAGGCTGGATCTATAGGCTGCCACCAGAGCACATACATTTTTAATTTGCCTTCTCATTCAATCCCAGTCTCTTCCTCATTCCTCTCCCAGGCCTCTGTTTAGAGCCTAATTATTCTTTGCCTTCTGTTCAAGACTCTCTTAAATGTGATAAAAAACAGTCACTTCCAAAGCAATCTAGTTCTTAATTTTCCCTGACAGGCTCCTTTAAACATGTGGGCAGAATGCACAGTCTAATTGAAAGCACATTCCTATTCCAAACAAATTAAGCACAATTAAGGCCTCTGAGTTATGAGTATCTATCATGATGAGATGTTTTTGTAAAAATCACCACATTTAGATCAAAGTCGGCCAACCCTTTCCTTAATAGCCTCATTAGAGTCCTCTGCAATGGGCTTCATAAATACAGGGCCAGCGAGTTTCATTTGGGAATTACTCTAAAAGAGGACCCTAAAACTAATTGTTTCCACATTTCCATAAAAGCTTCATCTGTTTTAGGTAGAAACATGACGAGATATATATATTTTTTTTAGCTTTCTGTCTCTCTGTGGCATATAATTCAGTGCTCGTTTAAACCAGGATTTATTCGTTCTTTCGAGAGCGTCGGTGTGTGTGTGTGTGTGTGTGTGTGTGTGTGTGTGTGTGTGCGTGTGCCTGTGTGTGTGTTTTGTTCTTTTTGTTTTTTTTCTCTCTCTTTGTGGCATATCATTCAGTGCTCGTTTTATCTAAACCATGATTTATTGATTTTTTCGAGACCATTGTAGGATGTCACTGAAACGGCTAGATGTAAATGAAAAACGAAAGCAGTGCAAACATTCTTAACAGGCCATAACAATAACCTCTGCACATCATCAAGAACCAACGCAAACAAATCAGTCGTATCGCGACATCATCTCTAAACTTTTGTTTTGTCTAAAGTACTTAAATTGATTCATGAAGAGAACATAACCATGGCAGAGGAAAACACAGATTGCGTTCTCTTGCTAAATTGCCACTTGAGCTCAGCTCTGGTTTAATTCAGCTTCTTAAATGTGCAAGCAGACTTTATATCCAACATGTTTTTCCAATTTTGAGGAGCACTTTATCGGTTAGATGCAGATGAGAGGGAGAGACTGCCGAATGTGCAGACAGATAGCAGGTTTAGAGCATTTGCAGCTGTTCTTATTGCATTGGCTATAATCAACCTGGTCTCATAAGTAGCCTATAATTCAATTATACAAATTATTTATGATTTTTCGAAACAAAGACATCTATATAGTCACATTGGTAAGCAGATTAAAATGCAAAACAACATTAAGGTCAATATAAAATTAAAAGGACCCTGTTTACCTAAACATTGCTGGGTTTGTTGTACATAATTCATTGGTGACCCATCTGAGAGAAAAAAAAAGAAAAAAAAAATGGTGAACTCAGAAACTGCTAGTAAATTTCACAAATTATTAAAGAAATGGCATGTAACACATTGAATTAGATGTGAAAACTCAAACAGTATTTTCTTATCAATCATACAATAATCGCAATCAAATAAAAAAAAATCATTTTTTACAGTGTACTTTCTAAGTCCTCTTATTTTTCAACAAGAATGGTGCACTAGTGACTACAAATAGTTGTGATATCAAAGTCCATATAAAGTAAATATCAAGATTTTAAGACTCAGAGACTGGTGAAACATCTACTATGATGTAATGACATACAATGCTCTGCATCGTTTCTTGTGGCGTATCAAGTTTCACTCACAACTTCCAGCCTTAAACTGTTCTGAAAAGTAATATTTGGTTATGCAAAAGAAACTTTCTTGTGCACAAAATAAGAACAATTCTCCAGCCTGTTTTAACCATAGACATCTGAAATGTATTGTCCTGTGACTGTTGTTGTAATAACAACATGCTTTAATGCATTTAATATTTCACTTACATTTTTTCTGTTTCAATCACGTTAACTTTTTCTCACAACCACAATATTTATGCAATATTTTTTGTGAAAAAAGCTGATCATTGGTTTTGATCCGCATAGATATTGTCAAAACTGACATTCACAGCATTTACATATATTTAATCCAGAATCTATTTCTATACTGAGGTGAGTATTTACACCATATTACAGAAGTGTGCAGTATGAAAATCCTTTATGACATATACATGATTTTTTTTTTGTTGTTGTTGTTTTTTGTGCTGCTATATGCTCTGATTCAGTGACATAACTTCGTAAATCAAAAAGGGTATGACGCATAGGCAATAAAGTACAGGTTTGCCATAAACAATCATAGTAAAGTGTGGATGAAGGTTTTAAACTGCTGCTGTATTTACTGAAATTGTTATATTAAAGTTACACTGTATGTGTAGGCAGCTCGCTAGATTCGGCACAGAGCTTATGTTGTAAAATGGCAGTGCTGCAATCGCAGTGCAGTCAGTGATTAAACTGAGAGACTGTGCCAAGTCATGGCTGGAAGGAAGTCTATAAGTCACCCGCATTCAAGACAGGAAGATGACTGATGGTATGAGAGCAGCCAGAGCCCCCACGCTGGGTTTATTGCCCCCAAAGTGCCCCTTACCACACATGTCCCCCATCCTGCAATGACAACACTAATAGAATATGCATAGCCCTATTAGCATACAAGCTAATGGTGCCCCAGAGGGAGGGCAAAGACATCAGACTTTAAGTAGAAATCAAAACATGGAAGAGGGAGAGGACGGGGAATTCAAAGGACACCAACACCTTAAGAAAACTGAGCCTGAGGCACGAGGCAGGATATAATGCTCTGATCAAGAGCCCATCACTCTTGCTGATGATACGCATGAAAACAAAACAGAAAAAAAGTGAATGCCACTGCAGTGGGAAAACTAAATGATGGCAATATCTGGATTGACATTATGTGCACACGACCTACCATTGTTGGGAAAGCTTTGTTACTAAACTACTGAGCTACTGAGGAATAATTCACCAAAAAATGAAAATTCACTTACCCATGTCCAGTACTGGAAAGATTACTTACAAATAGTAGTCTGTTGCTGATTTAAAATTGCATGACAAAAATTGTAGTTAGTAACGTAATTCATCACATTGCACATTTTAGGTAATGTAATCAGACTAGTTTTTGATTAATTTTGGGTTACTTTTGACCTATACTTCAGCTTCATTAATCGCACCAAAAGATAAACTGCAGTGCTTTACAACTATAGGACAGGAAGAGCTAAATAAACTTATCACTGCATCTAAACCAACAACATGCCTGTTAGATCCTGTACCCACTAAATTACTGAAAGAGTTGTTACCTGTAGCAGAAGAACCGCTTCTCAATAAAAAAGTTTGAGAATCCCTGCATAACACGCAAATAACAAATAATGTGAATGTGTGCATTTTAATGTGTTTGAAAGCCATAAGCCTTCAAAAGACATAGTAATGCATGGTTAAATAACCTACTGAGTGATGATTCCAATAAAAATACATGTGTTCATCAGTAATTGATGCAATGTTGAAATGCTGAGAAAACACTTTTTAAATTTGAAATGATTTCTGTAAATCCAGCTGTTAAATGCTGTGTGGCCTCTCAATTTTCTCAATTTTTGTGACTGGCCTTGACTGTGTGAATGTCCACAAAACTGTAAGACTTATGTGTATATAAGTGTATATAAGCAGTGTATATAAGTGTATATAGTGTATATAAGCGCAGGTATTTTAGAAAGGAACATTTAAAAGATGAATAAGAGGAATTAGGAAGAATCAGTCAAATCTGAATAATTTGTTGCTATTGGCTGAATAATATGTAATCATGTAATCCATAAAAAAAGTAACTGTAGTTAGATTATGAGTATTTTAGAATGTGATATAATCTAATTACAAGTACTTAATTGTTGTAATCTGATAATCCATATATCATTATATTTAGATGAATAATTTCTAATTTAATCAAAACCATACTTTTTTCTAGTTTGAAAACACAACATTAATGTAAATCATTTACTGTAAAAAAAGAAGTTTTAGTATCCAGTACTTTACATATCAAATTGTTGTTCCACAAAAATAAGCATTTTTTAACAGATTGTTGGTGATATGACTCTCACAGCTGAATTGTCCAGAGGGCTTGTCTACACAGCTTTGAATATCTGATCGTCAGTCCAGTAAATGTACTCAAATATTCTGGCTGTCACCCCAGATTTACTGGCGAATGAACACAATGCATTCTCTTTGAACCCGAATCTGATAAATTACCAACAGCCAACAGAACTAAAAACAGTGAACAGGGAAAATAAATGTTTTCATTAAAAAAAAGTGCAGCGTGAGACTAAAGATGGAGTAATCTAGTTACATTGTAGGAACATGGTGAAATAGATATATCTGATTACCGGACGAAAAAAAATGAGTGTATGCCACCTATCCATAGGAAATAACAGTCCTGATCAGAGTGATCAAGATTTCAAACCCCAAGGTTTGAACTGTTAAATGTAGTTTGACCTATAATTAAAAGTGAAGTGACATGTGGCCAAGTATGGTTACCCATACTAGGAATTAGTGCTCTGCATTTAACCCATCCTTAGTGCACACACACAGCAGTGAACACACACACACCGTGAACACACACCCAGAGCAGTGGACAGCCATTTATGCTGCAGCGCCCGGATTGCAGTTGGGGGTTCGGTGCCTTGCTCAAGGGCACCTCAGTCGTGGTATTGAAGGTGGAAGAGAGCGCTGGTTATTCACTCCCCCCACCTACAATTCCTGCCGGACCGGAGACTTGAACTCGCAACCTTTGGGTTACGAGTCTGACTCTCTAACCATTAGGCCAGGACTTCACGACTAATTCATACTTCCACCAAAATGTTGAGCTCTTCTAATAAACTCAATGCAACCAAAATTACGTTATTTTCTATCAATACTTCTTTGATTGGTTAATATATGACTCATATGTAGAATGTACTCCCCAAACATATATATATATATTTTTTTTTTTTTTTTTTCTTTTTTTTTTCCCGGGGTCGCCACATGTGGTTGCCGCAGGCATCACAGTATGGTAAGGGGCATAACATTTCCGTCACACGCTTGAGGTATTCGGCCAATCACAACGCACTGGATAGCTGACCAATCAGAGCACACCTGGCTTTTTCAGAACGATGAGCTTTGTAAAAATCGACGTGTTTCAGAAAGGCGGGGCATAGAGGAGAAACAATAATGTACAGTATGTGGAAAATAATGTGTTTTTTGAACCTTAAACCGCATAAACACATTTCATTACACCAAATACACAAAATAATGTTCTTTTTAGCAGCATCATATGTCCCCTTTAATAAAACTGTGTAAAACTTTGCAAATAATGGTTATAATTTAATTTGTTGTTAGTCTGCAGAGTTCTATACACTTAGATTTAATGTGAGATTGTCCCTATTTTATGTTATACTCCAATATATCCTTTACTAATTTATATCAAGCAACAACATACAGAATTAGGAACATCCATTTAATCACCACTGTTTGAGAAAATTATAAACCCACAAACATATGCAAATCTTTATTGATCAATTCTATACATTACTAATTAGTCAAATTCTTAAAGTATCAAGGAGAGTGGTGTATGGAAATTTTCGTGTAATGATTATTTTTCTTTTTAGTACTTTTTTCAATACAGTATATGATTCAGGCGGCCAGTACAGTAGCCAATGATGAAATGCCAATGCCTCAATAATCAGATGTTTGAATTGTCAGTTTAAGCAAATAGATTTATGATTCTAGAAATTGTTCATACTCAGTTGTCATACAGCGATGGTAACTTGGAAAGTGTCCAAGCACTCAGGCGAAATACTGCCCTGAATCTGTAGATACTAGGAGGTCTTGAACCCAAAATGAAAAGCTCTTGACTTTCACATTCACAATATTAGTTGAAAATAAATTCAAGTAGTATGGGCTTCCCTCTGGTCCGTACAGATGGTTTGGCAGAGTGACAAAGCAAACTGGACCCGAGCCCAGACTCCAACCTCTATTTCATGGTGGCTTAGCACTCTCACCTTCACTAGATTACAGTCACAGCACTTCAAGAGCACCAGGCCAAAAGCAAATCATTTACATAGGGCCCATCTGCTAGAATGACAGTAGTCGGAGCTGGCGAGTAATGATCAGCTGTGAAAATCATGGTTGTGGTTGCATATGGTTGGTCGTAGCACTTGGATCTGATCCTGTGTGGCTACGATTGATGGTGTTAATATAGCCAATGATCAGGTGATTAGCACCAAACATGATTTCAGTGTGTGTACTGGGAGAGTATGAAGTGAGAAGTGTGATATGAGAAATATGTGCATCCAAGCACAGTGATTTCACACTCAAACACTACAGACTATAGGTAGCTGTTTCTCATCCATGGTATCATTATCAGTTTGAATACAAATGTACTCAAAAAATTCAACCACAAATACAAACACACAACTTGCAAATCCTCACTCAATAATAAAACAACACCCCACACTTTATGAACATTATCTTATATGTTGTTTCTGCTACCGTATTGGTCTGTGCATTATATATGCATAGTAGTATTGAGCAATGAGAATGAGATTTTTTGCATTACACAAGTCACATTTTAGAGGATGTGCTTAAATGTCATGAAAATACACTGCAGTCATTATTTTAAGGAGATATTTCTACCTGATCTGACACTTAAGAATTATTTTCGGTGGTATTAACTTAGTCAGGTTGATCAAATTAAATCATATTTTTTTTATTTGAAGCAGTTAATTTAGATTTCACTACCTGAGGCACTCCATGAATAAGGTACAAAATAGCATTAATTTTGTTTGTTCAGGATTATAATAGTTAGCTAAATAAAATAAAATAAAATTAAATTAAATTAAATTAAATTAAATTAAATTAAATTGTTTGGTAATATTTTATTTTAAGGACCAATTCTCAGTATTAACTAGCATGCATATTACTAACATATTGACTGTTTATTAGTACTTATAAAGCACATATTAATGCCTTATTCTGCATGATCATATTTTAGATCTCCTAACCCTATCCAATACCTAAGTAAAATATAAATATTTTATTTCTTTACCTGGAGAAAGAAGATTTAGGGGGAATCAATAAATTCTGATTAATTTACTGTAATTGTTTGAATAATATGTAATCATGTGATCCATAAAATTTAGCATTTATAAATAAAATAAAATGTAATCTAATTACAGGTAGTTAATTTTTGGATTCTTGATTATGTAATCCAGAATACAAGTAATCAGTTGTTACTAAACAGCATTTATGTTCTTCATGTTCGTTTTGTGGTTTTTGAAGTGTCAACTTTGAGCGACCCATCCACTTTCATTATATGGACAGATATGGATTATTTTTCTAAAAATCTCAGTTTGTGTTCCACAGAGGAAAGAAAAGTCATAAACATCTGGGATGGTATGAGATGTAAATGATGAGAGGATTTTCATTTTTGAGGAGAATCCCTCGAAGGTACAGTTGTTGCACTTTTTCTGAGTTTCCTCTGCATATCAAGTTAATAAAGGAGAAAGATTTTTTACATAAAACACACACACACACACACACACAAATCATCTATCACTAAACTATAATAATTTAATATCTTCTTATGATGATTAATTACGTGTTATAATGTGTTGTAACATTGTTATAACAATGTTAATTATAATTTGTTGCTCACTCTCAGTGATGACGGGGTGGAGAGGGCCCTGGTTTGTGCTCTGCCATGCTTCAGTTGCATGCAAGATTGAGTGTAGGTGTACAAAAAGGGAGCTGTTGTTGATTACTCATTACTTAACCTGTAATGTGTTCCGCCCCCTTTGTCTGCATGTCGCTCCTCCGTTCCCTCCCTCCACTCTTTCATTCTTCTCCCAAATTAATGGAAAAATATTCCTTGCCCCAGGGTAGCGCTGAACTTCTCACTCTCTGCATCCAATTTAGAGTCACTACTCCCTGTGATGTAACCCAACAGTCCCACCTCAGAGGAGACGCCACAGAGGGAGAGAGGTCGAGAATGCATCCCAGACCTCCGAGGGTACACTTCTTAACCCTGCTATTTAAAGTCCAGTAACTCTTTATGAACATTGCCGTTTGGAGCAATTAATGCTGGTTAGCATCTGTTTCCCAAAGAATGCAAAGGAGAGGCCGCCTCGTGCTCTCGCTCTGCCTCGCTTTCGACTCAATCAGCAACCGCTTCAGCTGATTGGCTCCTGGAATACTTTAAGCTGTGGTTATAATGATTGATGTTATCTCGTGAATGCCATATTGAATGAATGAAATGGAAAAATGTATTTCATATGGTCAAACTTTTTGCCTTCTGAAAAATGTAAACTTTTTTTTTTTTTTCCACTGTATATATATATATATATATATATTGTTTATGATTGCTCATCGTCTTTAAATAGATAACTTAGTAACTAAGACTGAAAATGTTCATTTTCTGACATAAATTTGTGAATCCGTTCACAGCAGGCATGTGTTAGGTTCAGTACCTCAGAACAGGGTCATCACACTGAGAAAGCACTTTATCAGATGCTCGGGAAACCTTGACTGTGTTCTGGATAGTTCAGCACAGGAGTCCTGGCGGATTGAAGCAGGAGTGACTTCAATCTCAGGCATGACTTCATGCCAAGTTGTCACACTTTGCAGGCCGCATTCTCTTTACATTGGTACAAACACACTGGATACAACGCAGATGGAAACCACCATCAATGCCGTGCTTCAGAGTGAATGCATATTGCTTATGCTTTGACATAATCAAGGGGTTCTGCGAGTTCCCATCATTATGGTTTGCTTTATTTTCTTGAGCCCAAAATGGGTCTCAATCACTCTGTGTGTCAAAAGGGAGGTGCGACGAAGCCTGGAAACATGTATTGACAAAGATGATGATGATGATGATGATGAATTATCTGTATATGACTTAAAGCAGGGCCGTTTCCTTAGGGAGTGTGGTCTGGCAGGAGATGCTTTGTTAGCTCCTGACCCCTTGTGTGTGTGTGTGTGTGTGTGTGACCCCTGAGGCCAGTCTTTATGTGATTGTGTGTCTGTGCAACATCAGGTCCATTATGAGCTGATAAAAACTCCTCGGCCAGCACCCATCCATCATGTCCCGCCTCTAATCAGCATGTTTGTCACTGTAACTAAACAGAACCCTGAGCCGCGCCGTCATGTGATTGGCTGTGACAGGCCGAAATAAATCTGCCTCCAGCCAATCAGCGGCAGGCAGCCGAGCGTTACGAGCGAGGTGACAGGCACTTGGAAGTCTCAACCGATACGAGATTAGGAGAGCCAGGGCCAACCTTAGCCCTGGAGGAAATGACAAAACAGCCAGCAAAATGGCAACCGTGTTGGAACAGCTCTAGAACTTGCTTCCGAGGCGGAGAAGGTTTGCACGGCATTTTATAGTTAGGCTACAGACAGTTTGATTTGGTCTCTTGGTGTAGAAGCACGCATTCGTGTTGTGTTCACTTTCATGGTTGCAGTTACAATGTAATAAACTCTGGACACACACAGATCTATAATGTGACTTGTGGATCTCTGGGTATGGGACTTCTTAGCATTTTTCTTTTCCATGTTTCTGTAGTCAAAGAACAATTTTAAAAATGTTTTTTTTTTTTTTTTTTAAATAATGATTATCATATATACACGCTCAAGTGCATTTAGTGTATAACAAAGAATATTAACAGATTTATGAATTGGTGTTCTACTCTGATTTCCTCTTATTTCAGTGGAATGGTGAATACAGCTGTCAATCAAAATTTTCAAGCCAATATATTTAGTGAATAATGCAACCCGAGCTCATGTTTTACAAGGTGGCAATTTTGTATGAATTCATAAAATGTGATTTGTTGAAGTATAAAGATGTAAGTGAAGTGTACAAAATTAGACACCAGTTCTCCAAAATGTAAAATAGTTACTAATGCCATGAGAGGATGTTGGAATAATGGCTTAAATGTTGGTCTCTTTATCACACAATGCTATCATATGACTTTGTATATTACTATCATATGCTATCATATGACTTTGTGTATTAGATTACAGTACATTTTTTATGGTCCTTTTTTGGAGCTTGACATCCACATTATTCACTTTCGTTGAACTGAAAAGAGCAGCTTGGACATTCTACAAAATATCTCCTTTTGCATTCTAAAGCAATCAGGGTGAGTTTCATTTTGGGGTGAATTAGCCCTTTAATTATAGCAATTAACACTGTGTTAATACCGATTCTGGAAATATTTTTATTGCCATCTATTGAAATTTGATGAAATTATGAAAAATACTATTTCAAATATATTTCAAAATCTGAAGATTGTGATAAATGTGTTCATTTTTGGCAACCGTACACAGCCTACAATTATGCTGATGATGAAGTTTATTCTGAACATATTTTCATTGCCATCTATTGAAATTTGATGAAATTATAACAAATACTATTTTAAATTTGATTTTAAAATCTGAAGGTTGTGAAAAATGTGCACAAGCTACAGTTATGCTGATGATGTACTTTATTACCTGGTAGAAGAATTGTTTATTTCTGATAAATGTAACATGATTTTTACTATATTGCTGATAATACAATTGTTATGTATGGACTATGAAATTTGCTAAAAAAGTACTGCATAATATTTTGGTAGCACTTTATTTTACAGTCCTGTTCCATGTGTTATAACAATTATAATAACTAGGTAATAACTAATTGCTTACCCTGAGCCTAGCCCTAAACCTAACCTTAACCCATGTAGTTACCTTAAACTACCCAGTATGTTCTACATACTTTAAAATGAAGTGTAACCATATTTTTAGAAAGTAAAAAACGAATGAAGACGAAAAAAAATACACAAACACACCCAAAATAATACTTCTTTACAGTTTTTCTCAGTCGCTTTGGTGCATTTCTCACATCACTATTTACATTTGCACAACAGTTAATGCAGTTCTCAAAACAATTAGTACAAACTGCAAAACCTAGTTGATAACCTGCAAAAGCGTGTCACTTGCTCAAAATGGATAGGTCATTCCTCAAAAGCAAGTATTCATGTCAATGAAAGTGTCAGTGTCATCAAGATGAAAAGTCCTGACACCATTGTTTATGAACAAGATAGTCAAATGGCTTTGTCATGTTTTCATTATGACAGTTTACTCTGTCAATGTTTTCCAATGCAAAAAAGTCAGATCTTGGTGACACTACCTGAAAATGCTCAAGACAGCACTATATACTATTTGCACAGCCATTTGAAAAATACAGTAAAGTTACACATTACTGTATTTAGTGAGGTAACTGAGTACAAGACACTGAATATGTATGTTTCACATTTTTACTGCATATGCTCTTTGCAATTCTAATTTGTTCACAGCATTGTGCAAGATAGATAGATAGATAGATAGATAGATAGATAGATAGGTGTGACGCTTCTCCAGTAGACTGTTAATGGTTTAATAACATGTCTGTTTTTAACACTAGTAGTAAGGCTGGATCACATTTCTCACTTCATCGGTTGGGGGGCTAAAAAAAGACGTATACTCATTTCTGCAATGTAAAGTCACACTACATCAAATCAAGCATTTCCATATGTTGGTTGTAGCCACAGTAGTGTGTGTGTGTGTGTGTGTGTGTGTGTGTGTGTGTGTGTGTGTGTGTGTGTGTGTGTGTGTGTGTGTGTGAGGCTCAGGGAGCCCATATGTCGGCTTATGGAGCCACCTACTGTGAGGAGTGAAGAGAAACCTTTATACAGCAGACTGACTTCAATACCGCAGTGTGAGACACACTCATCCTGACTCTAGCCTGTACCAGCACTTTATATTAAATATAATATTTTTTTATATTATGTTAATATAATTTATGTCATATATATCACTGTAAAAAATGAGTGTAATTTTAACTGAAAAATGGAAAAGCTAATTGTGATGAACTGATTCTTCATATTGCTGTCTCGTTTACCACCTGCATTATTGTGGTGGTTGTCAATTTATGTTAAAGATACAAAACAGATTTTAGTAGCAGTGTGCATTGTTGAATTTACTAGTTTACACTCAAATTCTCTTGTTTGTAAATTACAGTTTATACTGTAAAATGTACAGTTTGTTCTGTAAATGTTTTTACAGTTTTTCTGTATTTTTTACAAAATTATTCTGGCAACCACAGCTGCCAAAATTATTTGGAATATATTTGTAAAAACTACAGAATTTTTTTTACAGTGCATGTGTTCATCCAATCTGCATTTAGAGTCTCATACTGTACAAAACAAGCTTTTGGTCATACCGACCATTACTATAATGGTTAATTAAAGTACCATATAATCATTTGACATATCACATAATATTAGGGGTTGTTTGTAAATTACAGTTTTATACTGTAAAATGTACAGTTTGTTCTGTAAATGTTTTTACAGTTTTTCTGTATATTTTACAAACATTTTCTGGCAACCACAGCTGCCAAAATTATTTTATAAAAAACTACAGATTTTTTTTTTTTACAGTGTAACTAATATAACATAATATTACTGTGGTGTTAAAACTGGAGGAGCAACACTTTTAATCACTATTATAGATATTTATATTATACTGAATATAAATTTAGTCATTTTAATATTTCAATAAAATAATTATTTTGAAAAAAGTAAAAGACATACACATAACATTTTGTCATTTTTAATGTTTACAAATCATATATTCTGTTCTGTTCCACTATGATTTTTTGGTAACACTTTAGTTTACAGACCAATTCTCAACTGATTATTAGCATGCATATTACTAGCATATTGGCTGTTTATTAGTACTTATAAAGCACATATTAATGCCTTATTCTGCATGACCATATTTTAGATCCTTTAACCCGACCCAATACCTAAACTTAACAACTACCTTACTAACTATTTATACGCTGTAATTAGGAGTTTTTTGCAACGAAGGTCATAGTTAATAGTTAGTTAATAGTAAGAAATGGACCTTAAAATATAGTGTGACCAAATTTTTTAAATTAAAAATGCAAATGTATGATATCAAACAAAGTCACAACTTGAAATACCTTCTTGAAGTGTAAATATGAAGGGGTGCACAGTAAATTTCTAGTGATTAAAAAAACTACTTCCTCTCTAGAACTGATATGAACCACTCCTGCATGGCACAAGACAGTGGTCTTTCTGAGGGGCTTCTGTTGCCAAGCTTGTCTCAGCAAACATAAATTAACCTGAGTGTGCTTACCTAAAATATCAGGGTTAAACGAAGATTGAGCGATGAAGTCGAACAGGGGAGATTCAGGTGGGGACCGACGGAGACGCGAACCGGCCCGCACCCCCCACGCCACTCCGGCCTGGTCCCAAACCCCAAGCTTGCGAAGGAGGGGGTCCAGAAACCTCCAGTACATTAGCTGGCACTAGCGAGAAGTCAGGAAGTATAGGAGACGCCCCCTGCCTGTCCTGAGAGTGTAACCCAAAACCAGTGACACAGCCAATACATGTCATATTCCCTCAATACACATGAAGAATTTATTTTTCAACCTAAAACCTGTCTCTCATAATTACTCTGATTTGTTTAAAACCCAGCTGAACGGTCCTCGACAACAGACTGCTGTTGTAGCCGCAGGGAAAAACAGATACATCCCACACCATATTACAGAAATTTTCCTTAATTGATAAAACAACATCTCAGACTATTACACTCTAAAAAATGCTGGGTTAAAAAGGGACAAACCCAGCTATTGGGTTGTTTTGATCCAGCTATTGGGTTGTTTTGACCCAGTGGTTGGGTTGTTTTGACCCAGCGGTTGGATTGTTTTGACCCAGTGGTTGGGTTGTCTTGACCCAGCGGTTGGGTTGTTTTGACCCAGTGGTTGGGCTGTTTTGACCCAGCGGTTGGGTTGTTTTGACCCAGTGGTTGGGGTGTTTTGACCCCGCTATTG
>NW_015557175.1:102735-110095 GCF_001515605.1 Sinocyclocheilus anshuiensis
CCAGTGGTTGGGTTGTTTTGACCCAGCGGTTGGGTTGTTTTGACCCAGCTATTGGGTTCAAAACAACCCAACCGCTGGGTCAAAACAACCCAATACCTGGGTTTGTCCCTTTTTAACCCAGCATTTTTTAGAGTGTAATGTTTCTGACGCCGTTAATATGCTAACTACAGCCAATACAATCAAGTGTAGGTACAAACGCGTTCAAGATGGTGGATGAAGAATTCCCGTAAAGCAGCAAGCCCCATAATCCCGACCACAGTGAGAGCGAGATTCCTTCTCGGAGCCGGAGGCTGTTTGGAGCTCTTCCAGGTGTGGTTCCTGGCCTAAATAACCCTAGTCAGAGGATGAGTGCTGTTAAATCCCAAATACTGCCAGCTCTGGGTAAATATCTCAGCCGTCTCTGAGCAGTTCAGCGAAGGAACCGCAAATATTACTTCCATTCTTAAATCTGGGTAATGTCCCAGCGCTGTGGTGAATCGTATTTTAGGAAACATTTTTAAACTGGTACAACTGCAAGGTTTAAATTGGCTATAAAATCTCCTTCCCTTTCTCTCTTCCTCTCTCTCTCTCTTTGGAACAAACCAAAACTCTGTTTTCTGCTAAAGCGTAATCTAGAAAAATATAGCGATGCGATTGTCAAACGGGAACTTATTCTTAATAGGTAATTTCCAACAGGAACAGCTGCTCAGCGTCAGTTTTCACCACATTTGAGGAATCACTTGCTGTATATAAACATATCAGACGTTCTGGATTTAAATCCATCGCTCGAGACCAAGCCAACAATAGCGACAATTGCAAACGAATGACTGAATTATAAATTCATTAGCCGGTAAACTGTGATAAAGAGTCCTAGGTTATAATAACAATAACATACACGCGTGTGTAGCTCAACCGCACAGAGCAGAATGAAAATACGATGCCTGTGCCTTTAAAGTTTTGAAAGCATCGCTAACAGCAACTTGGTGAGGGGAGACCCAAAACATTTTTCAGTGTTTGTTCTGTGCAAAAACCCTGCGGTATTAGGGTGCACTAATCTTTAAAAGGTTAATTTATTCATAGAGATTTTGACAGAGATGTATGGGCCAGCCAACATCTCAGGCACCTCTTCCCACAGGGAGACGTCTAGCATGAGGACCGGGGGAGGGAGGGAGAAAAAGAGAGAGAAAGAGAGATGGATATAGAAAGAGAGAGGCAAAGGGAAAGTGGGCAGTCGACATACTCTAAACACACAGACATAATTACCTCATCGGTGAAGGCAATGACTTTTAACCTCACAAACCTAACGCTTCCATTTCTCCCATTTCATCATAAGGAAATATAGTGTGTGTTTACAGTAAGTTAAATTTGAGCATATTTATCCCGAGCAAAAGCTGTTTCCTGACAAATTTATCTTAAATAAATCTCACTGGTATTTAGATTTCATCCAAGTAGCCTACATGCGTTGATTTAAGGGTTATGAAAAAAATATGCTGCATGTCACATCTCGACTCAAATTTCAACACTGAGCGGGTTATGGCATGCATATCTCCATATAAAGCACTCAGTTTAAACTAAATGATGCAGAAAGGATATAGCGTACAGGAGGTCCCTAGATTTGTTATTGATTTTCTGAAATGATTTTCTGAAAATAAACAAAGCTGTACATTGCTGGTCCAAGTAAAAATGAAAAGAAAACTCTGGTAACGGTGTGCATAAAGCTGCTTGAGAGATGATGGAGGCTGCATGAAATAAACTTTTGTGGCACTTCGTATACAACTGTCACTGGAGGGTTCCACATTCAGTATATACTGTAAATCGTAGCCATCAGACATTTAGGCGAGCATGCAAGTATGCATTCACAAATGCTTGACCAACATGTTAACTGTCCCACTGAACATACTTGCGCTCTTTCATTTATGATAGTCACTAACTATCACTGTCACTAACTTCAGGGGTAATACTTACCTTCAAATTTATCAAAAAAGTCAGCTTGCTATAAACATGTAGGCAGTTTAAGACCAGAATCTGAATGTGCATACTTCCCTAGTATGTGGAAAGCATTATGTGAAATTCGTAGTATGTCCAAATTTGCAGCATTTATGAAACACTGGTGAAAAATACCTGGTTGATCTATTACTTCGAAACTCGGAAAGTGGCGGAAAGTGACACAAATGATGCCATAATCCTTGTGGAAAAAGAAGCGTGCTTAATTGTATTGAATGTACTTGTGATTGTACTTTAAATCTTAAAATTATTATTTTTTAAAACTGCACTTCCAGATAATATTTCTGAAAGTATTTAGTATATTTCTAAAATATATATATGTTTCTTAACACACTTAAGTACACTTTTAAAAAGTGTCAAATTAAAAGTTTTACCTTAAAGTATTTTAAATCATGTTTCAATAATCTGCTAACAAAACTAACAAAAATCTGATGTGTTTACTAACATACTAAAGCACATGTAAAGTACTTGATTATAATTTTAACTGTATGTGTTATTCAGTATTAAAATTATTATATTATATTATATTATTATATCAATATTCAATATTATATTAGTTAATGTATTTTAAAGATATTAAATTGCAACATCATCATTACAAATCTGTAATTACAAAAGTATTTAAATGCATGACATACACGTTTAATTGGAAAATATATTAATGCATATCTTATTTACCATATTTTAACAACAATTATACAATTACATATAATTAAGTTTACATTAATTATGAAATTACAAATAAAGATGTATTTAAGTCTACTTAAGTGTACCAAAAAGCACTCTAAAGTTCAGCTAATTGCATTAAATATAAATTTAAACTACAATACATTTCCACTGAATTGAAATGGAAGTGTCTGAATCAATTACATTCAAAGATTTAAAGTTTATTTTTAAGTTTAAGTACTAAGTCTCAAGATAGCATGGTGGTTGTAGAATATCTGTAATGTATTCATAAATCACACATGAACACTACAGAAAGATATTATATATTCTATACTACATATACTACACTGTAACAATACAAAGCTGGTTAAAATCAGCAAACTTCTCCTTTAAAAGTGTAAAATGTGTTACCAAGCATTCTTGTCTGTGTTTGCCTACTTGGATAGAGTATGATTCTCTCCTTAAAAGTATACACTTAACATTCTCTGTATTGATATTGTTGTGTTCGTAAACTGCCATGCATCTCCAGAGAACAACTTTGTGAAGTCAAATCTTTGGTGAAGACTTGACTCTTGAAATGTCAAAATTCCTCCATGTTCTTCGGTCCTACAAAGTGTATTTAAAAAGTACGACCATTAAAGTGGATGGTTCACTCAATGAACCTTTTTAATGTGCCTCCTAACTTTTTAATTACCAATGAAACATCATAATGGGTTCTTAGTTTTTTCCATTTGCAGAAGTCATAACTGGCTCGCCAATGGGGACTCACTAAGACCACCTGTTGGGCCAATGCCAGGCTGTGTGGGTAATAATCGAGCCATTAGCAAAACAGAGCTACTTTCAGCCATCTGTGCCCAAGTGGAGCCAGATAGAAGAAGAAACCTCATGCACATCCATTCAATACCCATTGACTGGAAGCATACTTACTTAATGTCAATGACACAGCTCTGATTAAGTCATAGCTAATGCTGTAGAAATAACATTAGCATGTGGTCTCTGACAAGCCCTTTTATTCATCATGTGTGACGAAATGCATTTCTTACAGACTACTCATAGATGTTACATAAACATGTAAGCCACCTTGCTTTTCATTGGGTTTTAAGTAATGACTTGAGGCATCTTGGCAGGAGTATTGGTTCAGACACTGGATGATTGGTTCTGAAAGTCTGGTCTGGAAAATACATGTTGAATCAATTTTAGTTTTTGAAAGCCTGCTTTGACTGATAAGATTGGCATGGAAAGTTTGAAATCATGCTAGTGCCATCTTCTATTAAAGCTAAGCCCTAACATTTGAAGTTACCTCTACTTACCTCTAGTAGAGTATTCCGGCTGCCATTGTTCCATCCCCTCATTGAGGCTATTTATGTTGCATCAGTTGAAAGCCAAATCCCCAAAAATACACCCAGCCTAGCCTGGTGCACGAATGTAGCACGCTATCTTCTATTAGCAACAGTGCTGGGAAAAGTTACTTTTAAAAGTAATGCATTACAATATTGCATTACTTCATAAAAATTTTACTAATTACGTTAGATACTTTTTATGGAAAATAATGTTACATTACTTTTCCGTTACCGGGCTTGCTTGTTTTGTTTATATATATATACATATATATATATATATATATATATATATTAGCTCTGCTGCCGTTCTGGATTACATAAAGAATAGGACGCAAGAGAAGAAAGTTCAACACTCTTCAGCAATACAAAAAGAAACACAAATGTTATGTTTATCTAAAGTCATTTTGCTTATTAGAATGGCTGAATTGGATCTTCGAAGGTCAGCAGTAAAGACATTGGGCAATAAAATGGGATGAAATATTTGTGTTATTTAACATTTTTAATTATTGCAGGTTTGCGTCATATTCTGAGTTTGCATGTCACTGTTTTTATTTATTTTGAGGAATACTGAATTTGTTTTTGTACAAGTGAGATGAGTAAATGCATGTTCACATTTAGTCTGGATCTACAGCAACATCATGTTCACACAGCGCACACAACGCCTCTGAACTTACTCCGGATTTCTCTCTACATGAGGACAGGAGAGCTGTCAGCCAATCAATGGGAAAACAAAGTAACTGGTGTTACTTATTTGAAAAGTAACACAGATATGTTCTTGTAAATTAAAAAGTTTTTACCAGTTACTTGAAAAAGTAATCTGATTACATAACTCACATTACTTGTAATGCATTGCCCCTAACACTGGTTAGCAACACTTGGACGTGACCCCATGCTCACCCCAGCCAGGGACGCTTCATGCTCTCCTCATGCCGAGTCTTTCACCAAGCACCTCTCTCTCACTTGCCCTGGTTGCATCTAATTGAAAGCGATCCCGAGGCCTAGCGGAGTTCCGTTTCTTTGCTAAACCTCACATGGTCCCAATTACGTCGTATACCGGTCTCTCTGACTGCCTCTCTCTTTCTCCTCACTAGGCTTCTCTCTTCAACTGGCCTTTGCGGGAGTTTATGCTATTAACTACGCACTGCACAGTTCCTGCCTGTCACGGGGGCTTGGAGATGTTATCGCCGATGCTCTGCGTATATGGTTACCTTGAAAATATTCCATAAATTAGATCGGGATTGGCAATTTTGGAATATGGAAGAGGAGACAAGGCAAAGGAGGGGGGACAGGCTTCTCTGTAAAGAATAGGACGAGAGGATCTACTGGTGTTTGTTTTGGACAGACAGACATTAGAAGTATGTCACTGCCAAGCTGAAAGGTAATCCTTGGAAAAAAGGGGGAAAAATAAGAAGAATCTGGGAAGTGCTTAAGGGACTCTTAAGGGAGTTTCTTCTAACAGTCAAGACGAGACAAACCGTTCTTATTTTTACAGAAATTCCAATCGTCCACCTCTGGATGAGAGAAAGCATATAATAAATGTGATTTATTTAATTTTTTTATTTTTTTACTGAACTTGTGCTTAGTAATAGAAGTTCATGACCCATAATCAAATAAGTCTGTGTAAGGACATTTTATCTTCAAGTTGAAAAAATCTAAGCAAAAAAAAACAATGAACTTCCCAACTGAACAGCATACTAATGGAAGCTCATAAGTGACCAATTTGGAATTTAGCTCTAAATAGGCAGCAACTAAAGCACACTACAGAAATAATACTCCTCACGTGACGTGAAGCATGTGACAGGCTCAACTCTTTCAACTCTTTCCCCACCATTGAGAGAATTTACCTGCTTTAAAGGGATAGTTCACCCAAAAATGAAAATGTGATGTTTATCTGCTTACCCCCAGGGCATCCAAGATGTAGGAGACTTTGTTTCTTCAGTAGAACACAAACTGAGATTTTTAACTCAAACCGTTGCAGTCTGTCAGTCTTATAATGGAAGTGAATGTGAATCATGGCTTTGAGAGTCAAAAAAACATACACAAACAAAACCAAATTAAACCCTGCGGCTTATGACGATACATTAATGTGTAAAGACACGAAACGATGCAATATCCGAACTGTCCTGAGCGTATTCGCATCTTCTTCTTTAGCCGGCGCATGACGCGTATTCTTCTTCTTCTTGCTTTATGGCAGATTGCAGACTTATAAGTGCTCGGACATTGTGGTGAATCAGAGGTAAAAAAAAAACGATATAAATACTGTTCAGTTTCTTGCACAGACCGATCGTTTCGTGTCTTTACACATCAGTGTATCGTCACGAGCCGCAGGGTTTAATTTGGTTTTGTTTGTGTATGTTTTTTTGACTCTCAAAGCCGTGATTCCCATTCACTTCCATTATAAGACTGACAGACTGCAATGGTTTGAGTTAAAAATCTTTGTTTGTGTTCTACTGAAGAAATAAAGTCACCTACATCTTGGATGCCCTGGGGTAAGCAGATAAACATCACATTTTCATTTTTGGGTGAACTATCCCTTTAAGTGTTTTCACTGTTATATGGTAGGGGGCCGCTATTACACATCTTCTGAAAGAGGACAGAATCTCAGGATCAAATCATGGTGAAGAAGAAGCAGAACCAAGCGATCGCCTATATAAGCAGATGCATATGTAAAATAACGCGTTTATCAATCATTAAACAGCATAGAGTATAAATCAAACATGCCTAACTTTACAGAATGAAATGTCGACCCAGAAAGTGGTTTAGGTTTTCTCAGCTTTTTTCAAAATGTTGCTTTTTCATGAAACTTACCCACATTCAAGTGTTGATAAAAAGAACGCATGAAGCTAGGATTTTGTTGTTGCTGTTGTTTAAAAGCAGAGGCTCTGTTCTTTCTTTTGACACATTGCATGTTCAGATAATCATACAACAAAATATTCTGGGGGCCATGAAATTTGCATCAAAATTATCAAAAATGCTGACTTGCTGACATGCTGGCCACATTTAAAAAACACTGGCGGGGAAAGAGTTAACTGATTCTTATAATCCATGTTCAATTGTGGTCTTGGAGTTTCCCAGGGCTGCATATTTTGAATGTCTTTCTTATTTGACTCACGTGTTTCAACTCAGAGCCAAATCAGATCTATTAAATAGTCAAGTGTGATATAAAACGTACAGTGGTGGGTACAGTGGTATATATATATATATATATACAGGTGCATCTCAATAAATTAGAATGTCATGGAAAGGTTCATTTATTTCAGTAATTCAACTCAAATTGTGAGACTCGTGTATTGAATAAATTCAATGCACACAGACTGAAGTAGTTTAAGTCTTTGGTTCTTTTAATTGTGATGATTTTGGCTCACATTTAA
>NW_015557175.1:110231-111252 GCF_001515605.1 Sinocyclocheilus anshuiensis
ACTTTTCCACGACATTCTAATTTATTGAGATGCACCTGTATATATATATATATATATGTTTGTGTGTGTGTATGTGTGTGTGTGTTCCTATAAATTGTATATAAAATGTCCATACGCACAAAAAAAAAAATAGCTAAATGCATCTCACTATATAAATTGTAGTTCAATAAACGACTCTTTGCCACATTTGATCCATAATTGCGTCAAAGGTCATCTCAGCTGTTTATTAATGTAACAACCATTTTCAGAGGAAAAACTACTTTTACGGACTTTACTTTTAGTTTTTAAAACTACTTTTACATTTTTCACCTCCAGCAGTGTTAGCAATTTCAGTTCTTCTACAGTGCCAAACACTAATATTGGCACCCTTGGTAAATATGAGCAAAGGTGGCTGTGAAAATAAATCTGCATCGTTTATCTTTTTGCCAGGGTGACTAGAAGCATGAAATTTTCCAGCCATGACTTTCTGTTCCACAGGATTATAAATAGAAGGACACAAAGGCCAAATTCCCTTAATCATCCATCACAAAGAGTAAAGCCAAAGAATAAAGTTCTGATGTGCAGAACAAGATTGTTGAGCTTCACAAAATAGAGTGGCTGTAAGAAAAGAGCTAAAGCATTGAAAATTCCCATTTCCACCATCAGGGCGATAATTAAGAAGTTGCAATCAACTGGAGATGTCATGAATCTCCCTGGTGGAGAATCACAGAGATTAGTTGAGTCTTGGGGTCAGAAAGCCTATCAACCAGGCCCTACATCACCACATGTTGTTCGGGAAGGTCTCGAGAAAAATCCTCTTCACTCATCCAAAAACAAACTTCAGCATATTCAGTTGTCTGGCACGACTGGAACTTCAAATGGGACTGGCTTCTATGGTCAGATGAGACTAAAAAAATAGCTTTTTGCCAGCAAACCCACCAGATGGGTTTGGTGCAAACAGGGATAAAAAGTACCCCATGCCCACAGTTAAATATACTGCTGGATCTTTAATGTTGTGGGCCTATTTTTCTGCCGGAGGTCC
>NW_015557175.1:111427-113892 GCF_001515605.1 Sinocyclocheilus anshuiensis
AGATCAAAAAGATAAACGATGCAGATTTATTTTCACATCTGCCTCTGCTCATATTTACCAAGGGTGCCAATATTAGTGGTTGGCACTGTATATTATCACACTGGAGAGGGCAAATTAAATTATCATGATTTCCTGGCCAGGAAGAGTATCACTACTTATAAAGTGCCTCAACAAAAGCTAACTTTAAAGGGTTAGTTTGATCTGTAATTATTCTACAGTAACATGACTTGTGAAGGTATCAACTATCAACTAACATCAACCCTATCAAGGCATCATATCAAGGCAACCCATATCAAGGCATCAACCCTATCAACTAACAGTCTTGGCAGATGTAACAATATATTACATAAATGTCTTATTAACATGCTGTTATCACAAACTTCTAAATAATTTTGTTACTTTTTACATGTAAAATCATTTCCTACCATCATTTCCCACTGGAAAGAAGAATGGCAAATTAAGAAAATGTCAACAATATCAGTGTGATATACATATATATATATATATACACACACCTTGGTTTCTCTTTCATTTACAGTCCAGATACACATGTTCTTACTAAATGGGTAATAATTAGGTACTAACCCTGAAGCTACATAAACCCAATCTCAACCCATGTTGTTACCTTATATTGCTCATTACTATTTTGGGTAAGTAGACTGTATAGTGCACATATTGTAAAATAAAAACTTCTTTCTTCTTTGCCTTGGTAATATATACATAAAAAAAAAATTTTTGGGGTGTAATCAGAGATGGAAATTAAAGTCACAATTAGCAAAAGAACTGACTTGTGACTTGACACAGCCTGCGCCATCTAGAGTTTCATGACTGAACTATATATTTATTTTTGAAGTTACCATTTTAGGATACATTTTTCTTTCTGAGGTTTCTAGGTTACTTTTATTTTCTCAGTGTACATGGCAGCTTCAGCTTCATAAACCTGCATTCAAGCACAAAGGTGAGCCTCTGTTAATGATTTTTTAATTGGCTAAAATGACACATAGATGGAACTTTAAAAGATTGAGAAAGTTTGATATACCGGACTTCTAATGTTTGTGTTTGCATGTACCTAGCATTAGCACCCTGCTAAATTAATTACTTCAAAATTCATTATAAACGTCAAGGTTCATACTGTACACTAAAATTTGAACAGCTTTAGCCTCTTCACTTCTTCACTTTTTTGATCCCACTTTAGTTTGGGGACCAGTTTTCACTATTAACTACGATTTTGCCTCAGTAAACTCATAATTTGATGCTTATTATTAGTTAGTAAGATAGTTTGGTATGTGGATTGTGGATATGTGTAAGTGGATTAAGGGATCTAAAATATGGTCATGCAGAATAATGCATTATTATGTGCTTTATAAATACTAATACACAGCCAATATGCTAGCAATATGCATGCTAATAAGCAAATAGTTCATAGTGAGAATTGGTCCCTAAACTAAAGTGTTACCACTAATTGTATGTCTACAACTGAAATTGAAAGAGAAGCATCATAAACTCCTCCTTTTCCTTCTCCTTTGAAATGCTGATGCAAACCTTGCATTCTATTCACTGAATACAGATAATACCAGTCTTCACGTACAGCATCGCTATCCACACAGCAACTCATTCTTTTTTATGTCTGAACAGTCAAACTCTGTAAATTTTTACTGTGAAGCCCAGTGTCAGCCATGTCAGAGCAGTGGCTTCAGGAAAGGAAAACCTGATTATTCGTAACTTAATACAAGCGTGCGCCGGTTGCTTAGAAACCCAAACATGGCTGGGCGGCCCAGAGGTCAGAGGTTCAGCCATGGCTCGGGGCGAGCAGCGTAAAATTCTGTTACCTGTTTGACTGTATCTCCACGCATGGCTAACAGGCGCGCGCTAGCTCTGTTTTTAACGAGGGGCCCCTGCCTCCCACTGCGGCGCGCTTTAATTGTGTGTCTTGAAAGCCAGCCACTTTTGAGAAAGCATGCAATTGCACATTGTGTAAACTTATGAGTGGGGAAATTACGCCTGCACTTAGAGGCATCTTTAAATAAAAGCAGTAAAATATATTCATTCTGAAACCCTTCTCTAGGTTCTGGGCTTTTTTTCCAGGCTGTTTAACGACGAGGCTAGCGGAGAGGGATAAAATGCATTGGCTGCGGAGCAACAGATGGCAGGAGACACAGATGCACTTGGTCACCTCTTTGCCTCCTGCATCTCGTTAAGAAAACAAACATTTCAAATGCTTCTTTGCATGTAATGCAAATATGCATCCAATGCATGAAAAACACCATAAACAAACAAGTACAACAGAGGCTGAATGTTGCATCTGCACAGACAGAAGTGTGGTGAATATGTCCAATCTGAAACGATTGCAAATATCCATGCAGTGCACTAAACATGCATAAATATCGCAAAAAATAAATATATATATATGTGTGTGTGTGTGTGTGTGTGTGTGTGTGTGTGTGACCCTGGACCACAAAACCAGT
>NW_015557175.1:122955-146889 GCF_001515605.1 Sinocyclocheilus anshuiensis
TCTAAATATTGAGAAAATCACCTTTAAAGTTGTCCAAATGAAGTTCTTAGCAATGCATATTACTAATGATAATAAAAATTTTTATATATTTACAGTAGGAAATTTACTAAATATCTTCATGGAACATGATCTTTACTTAATATCCTAATGATTTTTGGCATAAAAGAAAAATTGATCATTTTGACCTATGCAATGTATTTCTGGCTATTGCTACAAATTTACTTGTGCTACTTATGACTGGTTTTGGGCTCCACTCTTAAAAATAAAGGTGCTTCACGATGCCATAGAAGAACCTTTTTGTCTAAATGGTTCCATAAAGAACTTTTAACATCTGAAGAACCTTTCTGTTTCACAAAAGGTTCTTTTTGGAGAAAGAAGGTTCTTCAGATTATAAAAAGGTAGGAAAGAGATGGTTCTTTAAATAACCTTTGACTGCATGGTTCTTTGTGGAACCAAAAATGGTTCTTCTATATAAATCTAACCTTGTGAAGCACCTTTATTTTTAAGTGTGTATATATATATATATATATATATATATCTTTTTTTTTATAATGCACAGTGAGGTTTTAATTGACAATTATTTTGCATGGAGCAATGAAATTTCCTTATGAAAAAGTGTACTTTATTATATTGAATGTGCACTAGTATTGTTTTTTTTCTTACTGTACTGTAAAAAAACAAAATAAAAAATATTGTCAAAGTTCTAAATAAAATTGTAAAGATTATTGCTTAGATTACACATTTTAAAAGAAAATACTATTTCAATTTTTAAACTTCAAAATTGCATATTTAATGTGTTGTGTTACTTTCTATTTCTTTGTAATTGTTTGCGAAGTTTATTTAATTAATTAATTTAATTAATTATGTATTAGTCATTTTAATCTCTGAGTAAAAATTGTTTCTACACATTGTTTCTGTTCTAAAAATTGTTCTAAAAATTGTTTCTACAATTTTTTACAGTCTACTTGCTGATAAAATAATATGAATGAAATAAAAGAGAGTAGTCTTTCATGACTGTTCCTTAACACTTAAATATACTTTCAAAAATGTTACTTTGTAATAATGTCAAATTAAACATTTTACTATAAAGTACGTTTTAAATCATTGTTTTAATCATGTTGACTAACATACTAAAGCACATGTAATATACTTGATAATTATGTTTAACTGTAGTGTTATTCAATAATACATTTAACGTAAATATATTTTAAATGCATCTTTGCACCTTTAGCATTACAAATTACAAATAAATGACACAGTTTATTATGACACGACGTTTATTATGAAGGACTCTTTTAGCGCAACGGTGCACTTCTTTTTCACAAGGTCTATAAGACTATACTTTTCTTTAAAATAGTCAGCATTAGGGAAATAAAAAACATTCTGTTTTGTGTTAACGGTAGTTAACAAAACGCAGCAAATTGTGAAGCTGTCAAAGCAGTCAACTCGAAGCGATCTGTTCCACAGCACCTGAAATCTCCATAACTCCCCACCCCGCTTTCCTGCAGCCCGTCTCAGAGCGAGTCTGGTCTTCATTTCAGCTTCCTGATACAAATGAAAATCTGCAATGTCCAACACCAGTGTGGCATGACTCGGGAGCCCGCGGTCCCCAGTCGCGCAACAGCTTCGCAATGCGATGTAAAGCGTGTCCTACACTTCGGAGCATGTGGTTTTGATTCCAGAATGTTTTATTGCCGAACAATGTTTCTGCCTTGGAGCGCAGCAGCATGCATAAAGAGCATATTGTCCCTCGGTGCCCAGTGCCCACCCTCAGCTCATATATGACATCAGCGCTGGCACTTTGCGCTTTAATAGCGCGCGTCCTGGCATTGACCAGTCACTGCACTGCAGTTGCTTCTATTCAACTGCTGCCTATCTGTCCGCATGCTTATCTTCAGTTGCACGATTTTAATAGACATCAGTCTGTCTGCACCGGGTTGCGGCTGTAAAATCAAACCGCAATGACCAGGCTGCACTTAAACGATAGCCAAGATGTGAGATCAAAGAGGGACATTTCAGCATGTGAAGCCAAGCACTGTTAGCCAAAGCTCTTTAAGAACACGGCTAGCATATAAAACGGAACGAAACAAGAAAATGAGGGCTATTACACACACATCGGGTTAATGGAAATCTAAAACCTCAGACAGCAGCAATCCACCCGCCCTCGTTGAAAGCTTGTGTGACGGGAAATATTTCTGTGGGAACTGATATCATTGGATAAAACCCTCCGAAGCGTCACAGACAGATATAATCACAACCACAATTTTGGCTGTTGGCTAAATAATGGAGGAGGAATAATTCTATTATATGCAGTCCAACTTCTTTCATTTTAATTGCTGATTTAGAAATCGATTAAATGTTGCCCGTTCTGCATCCCGCTATATATAATGCTGGAGTTTGATCCGTTTTTATAATTTTGCATAAATAAACTCCCACAGTGGTTTTGAAATATATTCTCTCTATGAATTCAACAAGTCCGAGTAAGGTTTCTGGGTCATTACTAAGAGATTACTAAGATTACTAACAAAACTTTCTGAAACTGAGGAAACGTCGTCACAATGATTGTTACACCTCTCTGTTTGTTATAAACCAAACTAAATCATATTCATGACACATTAGAATTTATAAAAGTAGCTACAAAGGAAGAAGAGAATTTGAAAGTTGAGGTATTCAAATCAGCAAATCAAAAAGAAGAAGAAGAAGAAGAGGTAGCCTAATGATAATATGTAAATTATAATAAATGCAATACATGATAATAGGGGAACATTTTTTTTTTAAGTATATATTACAGTGCATAGGCTATGTATCATAAGTGTTGGAGTTGGTCAATTTTTATGTGCTTTAAAGAAGTTTTTTATGCTCACCAAAGCTGGATTTATTTGAATAAAATTACAGTAAAAACAGTAAAATTGTGAAATGATATTGCAATTTAAAATAATTGTTTCCTACTGTAATATATTATAAAATGTAATTATTCCTGTGATGCGCAGCTGAATTTTCAGCATCATTACTGCAGTCTTCAGTGTCACATGATCTTCAGAAATCATTCTAATATGCTGATTTGCTGGAGAAACTCACATTTGCTGGAAACTGTGATTTTTTTTTTCTTTCAGGATTCTTTGAATATAAAGTTTAAAAGATCAGTAATTATTTTATTTTTTTATTTTTATTTTTTATTATTATTATAATTTTTTTTTTTTTTTTTGCATCCTTGCTGAATAAAAGTAATAAAAAAAATCTTACTGACCCTAAACGTTTAAACAGTATTTATGCTGTGCATGATTTATGCTTGATGGCATTGCCAGAACATTGCTACGTTGTTGCTAGTGTGCTCTGGGTGATTGTTTGGTGCTTAATTTCGCTTCATCCGTTGTTTCATCCATGAAAATCTGAAAAAAGTGATGGTTACTTTAGCAAACATTATTAATTAGCAAACGCTATTAATGCTTATTAATGTTGTTTAATATTCTGTAAGAAGTAGGCTATACCTTTAAAAGAAAGTTTGTGATCTTATTGATTGTTATTGTGAATAATCACTGGAAAGTGTTCGAGTTAGATGACATTGATCTGTGTGTTGTTTAATGCGAGCTCTGGCTCTGGCTCATTGAGGTTGGCATCAGATCTTCTCTGAGCAGAATGCTGAAGCGCTGCTTTCATTGCTTGCAGGTGATGCAGGATAAACTCCGTTACTTACACAGCTGTGTACGCACATCTCGCTCCAGGAAGACATGCTCTTATTCCAAATCAAATGTCCCTGTCCTTCATCCATTCATCCGTGCGGTGGAATCCAGAGCAGGAGTCTGGGTTTGGTGAGCAGCATCTACTCTGATGATCCACAGCGGTCGTAGATCTGGCACAGCCCTGGACTAAATTACACTCATTTAATGTCAATCCCACTTAATTAGGCTGTTAGGTGTGAAAAGAGGTTCATAAATTTGCAACGATGAGACCACCCTTAGGGTTTTACATTCAGCATGAATATACAGCACTAAAGCACTGCAAAACAACCAGAACTAACACATATAAGTGTTTGATGAATTTTAGTCACGATATAGCTTAACAATGATTTTCGTAGTGATTAAAAAAAGATCAATTTTTATTTTATTTACTGTTATTTTTATGACACAGCAATGCATGCATTTTTAAAATTGAAGACTAAAATTGAATATTGTTCTCCCAAAATTGAAAAAAGTGTACTTAAGTGTATTAAGAACCAGTCATGAAAGTCTATTTAAGTACACTTAAGTGGCCTTTTATTTCGTTATTATTATCGTTTTTAAAAACTTTTAAGAGTTAAAGGGATAGTTCACCCAAAAATGTAAATTCTGTCATTATTTACTCACCCTCATGTCATTCCAAACCCGTAAGACCTCCGTTCATCTTCGGAACACAAATCAAGATATTTTTGATGAGTTCTGAGAGCTCAGCAATGGGACGTCACGCGGGATGCTGTGCTAGTCTGCAGCTGACACAGAATAGCATACGCTGTTTACGTTCAGTGGATACTCTCCAAAATGGCACCAGGGTGACGCGGAGTTGAATATATTGTTGAATAAAGTCGTTATTTTTGTTTTTTTTGCGTACAAAAAGTATTCTCGTAGCTTCGTAAAATTACGGCTGAACCCCTGAAGTCACATGGATTATTTTACCGATCTCCTTGCTACGTTTCTGGACGTTGATCGTGGTAGTTACATTGCTGTCTATGGGAGGGTCAGAGAGCTCTCAGAATTCATCAAACATATCTTAATTTGTGTTCTGAAGATGAACGAAGGTCTTACGTGTTTGGAACGACACGAGGGTGACTGATTAATGACAGAATTTTCATTTTTTGGGTGAACTAACCCTTTAAAGTACACAACAAGAGCACTTTCAATACAATTAAGTGCACTTCTTTTTCACAAGGGCAGAGATCTATTGGTCTGCTGCAGAAGTGCAGTTTAATATCTATAGCTGCTGGTTTGTTAGTGGTATTGCAATGTAGGTCCAGTGCGAAACAAGAGTATCGTGTATTAGCCTATATCAGTCACAAGACGACTGAATGTATGAAATATCCAGAGATCAGACTAGTAATTGAGGGACATATCATCTCACATCATGAAGAAGCAGCTCTGTGCTGTTGCAGGACTGCAGTCACCTGACTCTGACTCTGACTCTGCAGCTCAGCTCTCACTCCGTCAGGACACGGAAAAGAGTGCATGCGCTTGCAAATTTGACATCAAATTCATTCAAATCAAATCTTCTAAATAGGCTACCATATATCCAACACTCATCCATTTTCCAAAACGTTTGATGACTAAAATTACTTCATTATCAAATAGCCTACCTATTTAAGGCACAATCTGTAGCTAATTACTGAGAAAAAGCTGCATGAAAGAGGTGCTGCGTCTGCATGGTATAAATATTAGGCTATGTAAGTTATATTATAAGAATATAAGAGTATTGTTCTCATTGTAACCAAGCCCCAATTAATGTCTTTTCACAGGCTCAAAATATGACCAACAAATCTGAAAAAAAAAAAATGATGATGATGAAGACGCAGAATAGGCTACAGTTTATATATATATATATATATATATATATATAATCTTGTCAATAATTTTTTTTTTCAGCGTAATCAGTCACTTTCCTGTCTTTTAGGGAAAATAAAAGTTTAATTACATTTTTTAGATAAAGTCAAAATGTTCCCTTTTAGCTGTTTAATGACTAAAGTGATCACATCTCAGTATGTAAAATTATAGGATTCGTTTTACAGTTTGAGTTGATCGACGGGTTAAATTTCATAAGTATAACCACATTTACATCATTTCAAACAAATTAAATAGTAGTGTATGTCTAAACTTTAAATGCATTCAGTAGAATTGTATTGAAATCAATCGTCAACCAGGATTTGTAATCGACAAACCTCATTTTTAATGATTTACTCAGTGGCCCACTTGTTTAAATAAACAAATAAATAATTTGAATATGCACATTAGCATTGCACATGCTGATTTATTTTTGTTTTTTTCGTAAAACGGGATTTTCTGTGAAACCCTAATGTCAAGATTGAATTCTGCTGTAATGGCACGTTGAGTATTGTGAAATGTGATGCTCTGTCGCCCTCTTTTGGTAAAACAGTTCATTAACATGAAGATGCACGACTCAACTCTTTATTTGACATATGGGATAGTCTATTCACACTTCAGTAAAGTCTCTTTTACTAACTGACTTTTTCACCTACATTTGAATATGTTATTATTAGTTTTAGTAGTAGTAATATAGTAGTAGTAAAAGAAAAAGAGCACAACGGTTGTTGTTGTTTCAGACAGAGAGGGACTGGACTGTTATGTCCTGTTGTGCTTCAGTGACACTCCGAGTAGCCAAAAACATGATTGAGCTGCTAATTTAGCTGTTATGGGCTCTTTCCCCCATGACACTAATGATAATTAACATGCAAATGAGCTCAGGGATGTGAGGTGGGGGCAGCAGAGCTCTGTTCATTAAGGCCTTAATTACTGTTTGAAAACTGAAGCATAGGGTTATAAATGGAGGTTTTTCGTGTAATGGCTCGGATAATAATTAGGGCTTGAACATGCTCTTATTACTGCTGGCTTGGACGTTACTTCTGGGCCTTATGGATGGACAGCAGCTCCAAACTTTGGCTTTACTCACCAAACACACTCTTGTGGAACATGTTTTAAAAAGTGTGTAAAAATGTATTATTGTGTCCGTTACATTTTCCAAAGGAACTAAATTATCTCTGCCCAATGAGACACTTTGAGTACCTCAAAACTTTTTTTCTCTCTCTCCAAACATGTGTTTAAATTGCCTAACTCTCTAAAATAATTTGATTAATTAAACAACAAATTGAAACTTTCAGCCATGGCATATTAATGTCCAACTTAAAGGACCTTTAATTAGTTCCCTTTAATTAAGTAGTATATTAAAATGTATTGTGCCTGTCAGAAAGCGAAGTCATTGTACCATTATCATAATATATGATCGTGGATTTTAATTTCATATATACATCAACCGTAACCAGCAAATCTACTAGGGGTGGGAGGAAAGAATATTAAAATACTCATAGATAAACGGGGTTGGATAAACAACATCCCAAATGTTTGTATGTATGTATGTATTTTATTTAAATATAAGAAAGGTACAGATATATATATATATATATATATATATATAACCACCGCTGTCAGTTTTTTACCGTAAATTTTACGGAATTTTTTTTTAGTGTATATATATAAAATCGGATAAGGATTTTTTTAAGAATTCATTTAGATCACACTCACAAATATTTCTAAAGTAGGTCTTGCCAAAGAGTTAAGCATAACTAGAAAAACTATCAAACTTGTTTAAACTTACAATTAAACATACCATATTGATACAAAAAAAAAGCAAAGAGAAAGAAAATATATTCCATTTTGTGATATCAACATCATAAAATGCATTAAACATTACATTAGTGAGTTGATAGAGTGAAATAGTGAGTTGATAAAAAAAGCTAATTAATCAAATCATAAAATTGTAAAATAAAAAATAATTGTAACACTTCAACACTAAAAAAAATATAAATATTTTATTTGTTTACCTGCATGTCAACATAACCATTAACCGCCAACAGAGAACATGTGAATGTGTTGTTAAATTATTTGAAATATCAACAAGTAAATATTTTATTTTAAGAGGTTTGTCTGACAAAAACATGAAAACAACGATGACATCACACAGGAGATATATACTGAAGAGTCACTCTGGATATGATGACGACAGTGTTTCACAGCTATACATCACCAGTGTTCAGTAACATATGTGTTTCATACATGGTCTAATTGCTTGAGAGGTGCATCTTCCCTCTAATTCAGAAGCATGGTTTGCACATTTATTTACACAGTATTTGTGAATATAGTCTAAATAGTATGACATTAGGATTTTTAGAATGGAAAATTTAAAAGAGAAAAAAAAAGAATTAGTGTGAATCAATAAATGATGAGTAATTATTAGTCATTGTGTGAATATGCAATCCATAAAAAGTAACTGTAATCTGATTACGAGTATTTTAAAATGTAATATACTCTAATTACGGATTATGTAATCAGTTTCCACCCAGCTCTGCTGACTACACAACTATATCTTGATTGACTGTTTTGTTGATTTTAAGATGTATTAATTTCCATGATTTTCCCAGGACCTTTTTCCCCCTGAAATTCCCAAATATATCCAGGTTTTCCAGCACTGTGGGATCCTTGACTTCAACTATTAATAGGCTGTTGAGCCTGTAAAAATAAATAAATAAATAAATAAGCAAAGTGAAGATATCTCTGCCCCAAGTAAACAAACAGCAATTTCTTTTCCCAATTTTATTTTATTTTTTTGATGTGTGCATGTGCCTATTAAAAGGATGAAACAGAAACTCGTGCTTCTTAAGCATCATTTTAGAAAGAAGAACTGACATTTAGCATATCCTTCACAGAGACAAATCAAGCCATCATTCCTTTTTCAACAGTGTCACTTTATTATTTCATCTAGCAGTAATAGTGAATGACTCTGCATGCTCATCTATATACATTACTGTTGACAGGTCACTGTACCTTTCTCTTTCTAAGGAACCTTCTGGAAATTAATGCATTACAGCAGCAAAATATAAAGTGCCCATCACGAGAGCTTCTCCTGATGACGTTCTTCAACACTTGGCACACATCATAATCCAAACAAAACAGGTTAGCATACACATATGCAGGAACTAACAGGTTAGTAGTGCATCCCGTACATTTACAGTCTGATCTCTTTCAGGTGTGGATGACAGTAGTGGAATAAATGTACAATGTAATTATATGCATAACTGGCGTCATAAATCTGGTTTTCCGATCCAATTCATAAATAACTAATATTCATTTTTCCCATATTAATACTAATCAAATGATTAGTAGTAAAACAGTGCAGCTATGGGGGGAAAATTAGGCACTAGAACATATTGCGGATTTCATTCAAAACGTCCCGCTTCCTTTTTTTAATGTTGCCAGATCCAGATTTCTCTTATATAACACAATCTACAAAGAGGCCAAGCTGTTTACAAGACCTCTTTACTCGAGAATAAATAATAACCCCTGTATTAAATACAAAAGAAACAGTGTAGAAAACAAAAAAAAGCTCTCTTCAAAGTGGCATGTCACTGAACTCTCAAATGCAAAAAAAAAAAAACAATACTGATAGAAAAAAGAAATATGTGATGAGCAATATTTGGTACGCTGAAATAAATGGTTTAAAGCATGGCTAGGTGTTCGATTCTAAATGCAGCAGTGTTCAGACGGATCTCTATCGGCCCTGTTGAAGGTACTGCTGGGTAAACATGTTGAGTTCACTGTCCAGCCAGCCAGCTTTATTCCTGGGGAAGAAATCACAATAAAATTATCACATCATAAATATTAAAAATGATTTTACTGTGCTTTATTTTTGGCCAGTAAGTTTTGTAAAGGTCAGAGCAGCAGACTAGTTTTCCCCCTGCTAACTTGAGTTATAACTCACTAGCACAAGACATTTTTAAATTGAGCCATATAGTTTAATGAATTTCCACAAATCAGCTCTGAAAGTCCAATGACTTCTTTGTAGTTTGTTAAAAATGTTCATAGAAGTCCAAAACATACATGCAAGTATATATTGATATTTACAATTATGTATATACCGGTGCATTTATAAACAAAATGTTTAGATAATTTCCAGTAAAACCTGTTATGAAAACATCTTGATGATTGTAACTAAAATGTGCATTATTTTACTTCTGTTTAGTTGGTTGAAATGGTTCTGAAAAAGTTTGGGGTTTGTAAAAAGTCTCTTATGTTCACCAAGGCTGCATTTATTTGATCAAAAATGCAGTAAAAACAACAATATTGTGAAATATGATTACAATTCAAAATAACTGTTTGCAATTTTAATATATTTTCAAATGCGATGACAATGCTGAATTTTCAGTATCATTACTCAAGATTTTCAAGATTCTTTGGTGAATATAAAGTTCAAAAGAACAGCATTTATTTGAAATAGAAATCTTTATTATAAATGTCTTTACAGTCAATTCTGATCAATTTATTGCATCCTTTCTGAATAAAAGCATGACTTTCTTTCAAAAATCTCCCTGACCCCAAACCTTTAAACTGTAGCGTATATGTTGTCACAGTCTACTATCTATTCCTGAACAAGAGAGTCGACTGCAACCAAACAGCAAATGCATGATCTCTCCAGTCATATGATGTGATATCACAGACTCTCACCTGAGCAGCTTGGCTTTACTCTGCAGGCCGTCCAACTGTTCGATCTTGCTGTTCAAATCCCGGATTTCATCGTCCAGCTGCTGTCTGGTCACGTCCACCTGCTGACAGAGCTGAGAGAAGGTGCCAGCCAGCTCCCTGGGACAAACATTCATAGGTAAGCAGGCTGGATTCAACAATGTTCGAAAAACACAACTACAGAAAGCATATCTCTCAAAAAACATATACTTCATATATTTAATTTCTCCACTAGAGGGCACATAGGATTGGGCATGACTTTGCTTTGCTACAGACTGAGACTCGGACTTACTGCTGAACCTGATGGCTGCAGTTGGATCCCGTGTAGCTGACGATGAGCTGTAGCTTCTCGCTGGCGTACTCCACAAACTGTCTTTTAAATGCTCTCTCTTTGGCCCTTGTGGTCCAGGTGAGTCTCTCATAAACGTACAGCAGCCCATAGAGACCCACAGACAGAGCGATGAGCCTCCAGCCCACCGCCTTCCAGATCTGAAACACAAACACAATCACACCGCTTACATCCATTTGATATTCCAAGTCATTAGACCAGGAGATGACGGCGAGTAAATGAAGACAGAATGTGCATTATATTTTTTAGTGCATCAGAGATTATGATCTTACCACTCCTCCTACGACTATAATGCCCATTGATGTCCGAGAGGTGAGTGATGCCAATCCTGATACCATGGAAACCATAAGCTCTTCCTGGATCATGGATCCTTGAGGGAAAGGAGGCACACTGGTGCTGACCGGAGTGATGGCCAGAGGCCTGGGAACCTGACAACACAGAACACGATGATTTTGATACACGAATGAATGGAATAAGCACAGCGTGTTCGCCAATCAAACAGCCACGTCTCCGTCTCTCAAAAACCAAACCAGTTCTCTGTCAAGAGTAGGCTAATAATCAACTTAGATACATACGCATTTTCTACTAGGCCTACACGTTTGCTTCTTTATCTTCTGCTGGTTTGAGTGACACACGCACATTTGTTCAGTGAAGTTCAAGACTTGCTTAAAGAGTTCTGTGTAATGAAAATGTGCGCTTGAATTAATTCAGTCGTGTTCAAATGATCACTAAACGTTTGTCATGAAATCTCTCTGCTTTAGGGATGCACGATATTATCGGACCAATATCGGAATCGGCCGATAATGGCTTTAAATATAAATACCGGCATCGGCCCGATATGAAAAATTATGCCGATATGTCTTGCCGATAAGAGGAATATGTTAACTCGCATGTGCTCAGGGTGTGCTAGCGATTAGATCACGTCAGCATTGTGTCTCATTTTTTGAAGCAAAGTTTTGCCTGAATGGTGATTAGATTCACTGTTTTGGATCTGCATTTAAACTGAGAATGCACGTACAGATGACGTTAGGTGTGTGATAGAGTAAACAGTTAATAGCACTGCAGCGGCAGCCTCCCCCGGGTCCTAACGCCTGCTCAGTAAGGAGTTTTAATTCTGTAGGGGGCGCTGTTGGCCTACTTCTAATAAAATTAAAGCAAAATACACAAATAATATTTAGACTGTTTCTGATTAAATAAAGCAGTAATTGATGCCATAAAATCATGAGTATGTTTTGATTTAAAGGTCAGAAGCTATAGCTTACATGAACAAACAAAAAATCACAAACATGACACTTAAATTAAATAATTTTATATATACTGATTTATTCATTAATGTGTAATATGTTATACTTTTTAAACAAATTATGAGCTCTAAAAGATTTTCAGAATTTTTACAACTCTTTTGCTTTAGACCATTTACAAATGTTAAATCATAAAATAAAGTGTTATGGTTACCACTGCATCTTTCTGAAAAAAAAATGCAGTGATTAATATATAGTTTATTTATAGTTATTTTCAAATCTTCAATGTACTGTAATTATAAAATAACTTTATTATTGTTTATTTAATTCTAACAAATAAGTTCTTGTTAAAAACTAACCAAAATTAAAAATAATTAAATATCGGCATCGGTTATCGGCCAAAATGAGTTGAAAATTATCGGCATATCGGCAAAAATCCAATATCGTGCGTCCCTACTCAGCTTGTATGATGAATGTGTTTTTAGAAATTATTAATTTTATATTTTAGAACACTGAATAGGGCAAACAGCCGAAACACACATTTCGATACTCTGTTCTCTTTTTTCCATACTTTTCCAAACTGGAAAACTGAAAAAATTGACATAAACCTTTAAAATCACTACGCAATAACGAGTCTGTGAAGTAAGTGAGTGTAAACTCTATGAATTAAATAAGCGCAAATAAAATATCAGTGTTGCAGTTACCTTTCTCCGTGCATTTCCTGGAAATGACTTAAATCAATTTCCATATTTCCAAACTGCATAGGAGCCCTTACTGCTTCAATTAGAAGATATTTAAATATTTATTTATCGGATCACGAAAGGTCCCCAAGCTGTTTCACTGCCTATACAAGAGTACCGGCTCCGACAGTTAGAAAATATTTAAATGTTAAAATCATAAAAAAATATATTATTTTAGTTAAACACGGCATATTTGTACAGTGATAACTACAAAAAAAGAGATTGAAAAAAACAGATTACGATCTTCTTAAGTAACTGTACGAACTTCCGGTTTAAGCCCCGCCTACTACCAGTTTTATTCGAAAACAGATACGAATAATTTTGTGATTGTTACAGATACAGATGCAGATACAAACACTGGCTCCACTGCATAGCATTTTTTGTTTCACAATTTTGAAATAGATTTCTTTTTTTTTTTCTAGAATCAATACTAATTCATATTGCATTGTTTATCGAGTATATTTTAAGGAATATTATTTTTTTCTTCCATGTTTTAAGCTCTGTCTTGCAGCACTATGCTCGCCAAAACATAGAAGCCTCCTATCCCAGAGAAGAAATATGTAGGATGTTGACCTTACAGAACCAGGATTGGACACCCTGATTTAGATGGACAAATCTGAACATTATTACAAAACAGAAGTCTGCGATTAACACGTGCTACCTGGTCATTGTAGCCCATGAGAGCGCGGCGTGTGTTTTTGGGACCCAGGAAGCGGTTGACCAGCATGGTCCAGCCCAGGGAGAAGTGGAAGCCGATGTCTTCCTGAAAGTCGCTGCAGAGTTTGTCACAGTTGAGGTCATAGCTGAGGGCGAAGCACTGTCTGGGCACCATCTTATCCACCTGCTTTCGAATCCCGATGGGCAGCAGGGGCTTCAGGCCCTCTGGAACGATCAGAAGTGCTTTAACCTGCTGCTGATACTGGATGAGCTGTATGAAAACTCACCGTATGAGAGGGATACCGACCTATCATTTCAGTCTGTGTGTTTTGCAGTGCTGCAGTTATCGCACAGGAGCATCTCTCAGACATATTCCTGCCAAGTCCGTCCTCTATGTGCTTGTGCAGCTCCTGAAACCAATCATTTCAATCATCAAAATAACATGACACAAAAGACATTTCACCATCATGTAATAGAGCTACCAAAGATTACACATTAACCTATTATTAAATGTTGTTAAATTAATTAGGGATATACCGAATGTTCGGCAACCGAAATTATTCGGCATAAGCGAAAAGACCAAATAAATTGTACCGAACAATGATATGACGCGATCAAATAGCAACCAGCGCAGAGTGAGAGGCTATTTAACTTTAAAATAACGCTGGTTATAGTCTTCAATGTATAAATAAACATTAATGACAGACAGCAGCAGATTTATTTAGGTTGCTGTCTCTTTAAGACCTCATGCACGGATCTAACTGTTACACATAAGTTTTGTTTCTCAACTGTTTACATTCATTTAATAGCCTATAACCGACAGTGTTTAGTATAAATCGACTGTTTACGTGTATACTCATCTAGACGGGTATTTTGACTTAATTTTGTATGTATTTGGCCATTTACATGCAATAAGTTGCAACACAACTTCATTCTGTAGTCGAACGCTCTCAGATGCGGCTCTATGTGCGCGCGCTTTAGGTGTGAGCTCACAGAAAGGGGTCTCACAGCGAGCGCGCAACTACTGAATTGAGCACTTGAATGTTTAAAATTGTAAGACTAAAAAGCATGTGCAAATGATACATTCCGTCATCTGTCCCGAGCGTCTTTCACGCTGAAATATTTGCGGGAATTTCCCACATTACAAGAGCGTAAACTGCGGGAAGCAGTAAAATTATGCACAATCCCACGCCGAAATTCAAGCCCTGGCTATTAATTGGTTTAATCTATACGCAGCCATATGCAAAATGAAAGTTAACAAGATCAAGGACAAGGGCGTAGATGAGATCACATGATGTTACTGGGCAGCTAGGGGTTTTCCTTGAGGACAGCTGCATGTTGACACTAAACATAAAACTACAGTTGATAAAAGAGCATACAAATAAAGAGGAGAAGACATGGGCGGCTGATTGGAGGAAGACCAATTCAAGTCCAACTCACGTTCTTATATACTTTGAGCACCACTTGTGAAGGATGAAAGTCAATGTGGAAGTCGTCCACTAGCACAGCCAGTCTCCGGATCTCCTCTGCCATGGCGTTAGATACCTACGGGATGAAACATGGAAACACCCTTATTAGGGCTAGTTTTATAGTGTTTGAAACTTAAATTGAAAATTAAAGTTACTAAAGACTCCAAATCCATACTTGTTTCAATAATCAGGTTTTGCAAAATACCCATTACCTAATGCCTTGAAATTATGACATTATGCATTTCCATTTAATATGCAAACGACTCTGTTATTGTCTTCTTGCATTATTGACAAACTATTTTCCTGTTTGACACTGTAAAGCTGCTTAGACACAACCAGTATTGTATAAAGCACTATACAAACAAAGGTGACTTGACTTAAAACTTAACAAAAGAACAAAAACAAAAGATAAAAGACCTAACAAACAATATAAAATAAGGACCAAGAGAGAAAAAAAAGGCATCTTTATCTAGTAGTCTTTTTTTTTTTTTTACCAATTTCAAAAGGAAACTATCATCTTTAAACTTGCAAAAAAAAAAAACAATAAATTAAAATTAAAAACATATATAAATAATAATAATAATGCATTTTATTTATAAAGCACTTTACATTTTAAAGAAAATCTCAAAGTGCTACAAAAACAGCCATAATAATATAAAAATATAATTAAAACCAGCTGCCAACTGAGATAACCACAAAAGTTTAAACATTAAACATTAAAAGACTTTTTAAACAGGTACGTTTTTAGACCCCTTTTAAAACCATCAGTTTGTCTGTGGAGCCCTCAGATGTTCAGGGAGGGCATTCCACAGGCCAGGGGCGGCGGCGCAAAAGGCTCGATCCCCAATGGTGCGAGTCGTAGTCCTAGGGGCGAGAAGATGCGTGTTTGTGGAACGGAGGGAATGTGCTGAAATCTGTGAGGTGAGGAGTTCTTTAAGGTAAATGGGAGCATTGCCATGGATGCACTGATGTGTGAGGAGGGAGACTTTGTATTCAATGCGGGCAGAAATGGGAAGCCAGTGTAATGATTGAAGAATTGGTGTGATGTGTTTGTATTTACGCACTCTCCTCAGGATCCTAGCGGCACTATTTTGTATGTGCTGGAGTTTCAGGATGAGATGATCCCGATGAGAAGAGAGTTGCAGTAGTCCAGTCTGGAGGAGACAAAGGCATGGACGAGTTTCTCAGCATCATATAAGGTGAGTGTAGGAAGAAGTCTGGCTATATTCCTGAGGTGATGAAATTATGTTTTGCAAAGATGTTTAATGTGAGCCTCAAAGGTTAAATGAGGGTCAAACCTAACGCCAAGATTGGTGACTAATGGTGATAAGGGAATGTCCTGGCCAGAAAATGTAATGCAAGTTATGGCAGATGTTCTGATCTGATGAGGGGAACCAATGAGGATGGCTTCTGTTTTTGAGCTGTTCAGCTGGAGAAAGTTATGATTCATCCACGCCCTTATCTATTAGCTTCCATTATACGCTCATGAACTTTGTCATGATCACAATGGTATACCCGTCTTTTAAGAGCTTTTAAGACTGAGAATTCCTTTCTATTTATCGGGAGACTCAAAGATGACTTCTCACATGGAGGGAATGAGAGGCGTGCTCTTAAGAAGGTCCGTCGTGGTCCAATTCAGATGAGAGTGAGAGAATTCACCAAGAATGAATTGTATCCACTTTTTGTGGATGCATTGTTTATTTACACCCAATTTTTGATGGTTTTAATGCATGATTCACTAAAGAGATTAGCATGCAAACAGTCCCAAAAAATTTTTAATAAAATAAAAAATTTGTAAATAAATCAAAATAAAAATCTCCACTGCAATCCAGTGTAGGGATGCACCGAATGTTCGGCAGCCGAAAATAGCAAAAAAAGCTCTTTTGGTGTTCGGCCGAATAAGCGAAAAGACCAAATAAATTGTACCGAACAATGATATGACGCGATCAAATAGCAACCAGCGCAGAGTGAGAGGCTATTTAACTTTAAAATAACGCTGGTTATAGTCTTCAATGTATAAATAAACATTAATGACAGACAGCAGCAGATTTATTTAGGTTGCTGTCTCTTTAAGACCTCATGCACGGATCTAACTGTTACACATAAGTTTTGTTTCTCAACTGTTTACATTCCCTTAATAGCCTATATACCTGCAATGTTTAGTATAAATCGACTGTTTACGTAAATACTCATCAAGACGGTCGGGCAATTTTACATAATTTTGTATGTATTTGGCCGTTTACGCGCAACACAACCTTATTCAGTAACGTTAGTCGCGCGCTCTCAGACAGACCCGCAGCACCAGCAGTTTCAGAACCGCAGCCACAGAACTGGAAGTGAGGGGCGGAGCTTACATTTTTTAATAGAGTAGCGCCACCTTACGGTTTTTGAGGGGTAATTTGCTTTTATTACACACGATACGTCATACTTTATGTATGTATGCATTTTATAATGACATATTAAGCATTTTATAAACATTAATAATGATATGACGCGATCAAATAGCAACCAGCGCAGAGTGAGAGGCTATTTAACTTTAAAATAACGCTGGTTATAGTCTTCAATGTATAAATAAACATTAATGACAGACAGCAGCAGATTTATTTAGGTTGCTGTCTCTTTAAGACCTCATGCACGGATCTAACTGTTACACATAAGTTTTGTTTCTCAACTGTTTACATTCATTTAATAGCCTATAACCGACAGTGTTTAGTATAAATCGACTGTTTACGTGTATACTCATCTAGACGGGTATTTTGACTTAATTTTGTATGTATTTGGCCATTTACATGCAATAAGTTGCAACACAACTTCATTCTGTAGTCGAACGCTCTCAGATGCGGCTCTATGTGCGCGCGCTTTAGGTGTGAGCTCACAGAAAGGGGTCTCACAGCGAGCGCGCAACTACTGAATTGAGCACTTGAATGTTTAAAATTGTAAGACTAAAAAGCATGTGCAAATGATACATTCCGTCATCTGTCCCGAGCGTCTTTCACGCTGAAATATTTGCGGGAATTTCCCACATTACAAGAGCGTAAACTGCGGGAAGCAGTAAAATTATGCACAATCCCACGCCGAAATTCAAGCCCTGGCTATTAATTGGTTTAATCTATACGCAGCCATATGCAAAATGAAAGTTAACAAGATCAAGGACAAGGGCGTAGATGAGATCACATGATGTTACTGGGCAGCTAGGGGTTTTCCTTGAGGACAGCTGCATGTTGACACTAAACATAAAACTACAGTTGATAAAAGAGCATACAAATAAAGAGGAGAAGACATGGGCGGCTGATTGGAGGAAGACCAATTCAAGTCCAACTCACGTTCTTATATACTTTGAGCACCACTTGTGAAGGATGAAAGTCAATGTGGAAGTCGTCCACTAGCACAGCCAGTCTCCGGATCTCCTCTGCCATGGCGTTAGATACCTACGGGATGAAACATGGAAACACCCTTATTAGGGCTAGTTTTATAGTGTTTGAAACTTAAATTGAAAATTAAAGTTACTAAAGACTCCAAATCCATACTTGTTTCAATAATCAGGTTTTGCAAAATACCCATTACCTAATGCCTTGAAATTATGACATTATGCATTTCCATTTAATATGCAAACGACTCTGTTATTGTCTTCTTGCATTATTGACAAACTATTTTCCTGTTTGACACTGTAAAGCTGCTTAGACACAACCAGTATTGTATAAAGCACTATACAAACAAAGGTGACTTGACTTAAAACTTAACAAAAGAACAAAAACAAAAGATAAAAGACCTAACAAACAATATAAAATAAGGACCAAGAGAGAAAAAAAAAGGCATCTTTATCTAGTAGTCTTTTTTTTTTTTTTACCAATTTCAAAAGGAAACTATCATCTTTAAACTTGCAAAAAAAAAAAACAATAAATTAAAATTAAAAACATATATAAATAATAATAATAATGCATTTTATTTATAAAGCACTTTACATTTTAAAGAAAATCTCAAAGTGCTAAAAAAAGAGCCATAATAATATAAAAATATAATTAAAACCAGCTGCCAACTGAGATAACCACAAAAGTTTAAACATTAAACATTAAAAGACTTTTTAAACAGGTACGTTTTTAGACCCCTTTTAAAACCATCAGTTTGTCTGTGGAGCCCTCAGATGTTCAGGGAGGGCATTCCACAGGCCAGGGGCGGCGGCGCAAAAGGCTCGATCCCCAATGGTGCGAGTCGTAGTCCTAGGGGCGAGAAGATGCGTGTTTGTGGAACGGAGGGAATGTGCTGAAATCTGTGAGGTGAGGAGTTCTTTAAGGTAAATGGGAGCATTGCCATGGATGCACTGATGTGTGAGGAGGGAGACTTTGTATTCAATGCGGGCAGAAATGGGAAGCCAGTGCAATGATTGAAGAATTGGTGTGATGTGTTTGTATTTACGCACTCTCCTCAGGATCCTAGCGGCACTATTTTGTATGTGCTGGAGTTTCAGGATGAGATGATCCCGATGAGAAGAGAGTTGCAGTAGTCCAGTCTGGAGGAGACAAAGGCATGGACGAGTTTCTCAGCATCATATAAGGTGAGTGTAGGAAGAAGTCTGGCTATATTCCTGAGGTGATGAAATTATGTTTTGCAAAGATGTTTAATGTGAGCCTCAAAGGTTAAATGAGGGTCAAACCTAATGCCAAGATTGGCGACTAATGGTGATAAGGGAATGTCCTGGCCAGAAAATGTAATGCAAGTTATGGCAGATGTTCTGATCTGATGAGGGGAACCAATGAGGATGGCTTCTGTTTTTGAGCTGTTCAGCTGGAGAAAGTTATGATTCATCCACGCCCTTATCTCCACCAGACATGCAGTGAGTGTAGATAAAGTTGCTAATGATGATGATGATGACGATGATGATGAGTGAGTATCAGCTTTCATATATAGTTGTGTATCATCAGCGTAACAATGGAAGGAAATTCCCAAATGACTGATGACTTTGCCAAGTGGGAGCATGTAGAGAATGAATAAAATAGGTCCGAGAACTGATCCCTGTGGAACCCCACATCCAACAGCATGTGAACGGGACCTTGAGCTTCCCATGGCCACAAACTCAGATCTGTCCATGAGGTATGATTCAAACCAGCGCAGGACGATGCTATTAAGTCCAATGGAGTGATGTAGCCGGTTGAGAAGTATCCCGTGATCAACAGTGTCGAACGCTGCAGAAAGATCCAGGAGGACAAGAAGTGATGGTGAACCAGCATCAGCTGTCATCAGCAGGTCATTTGTCACTCTCACTAAGGCTGTTTCTGTGCTGTGAGCGGAACGGAAACCAGACTGAAACTTTTCAAAAATGTTATTGTATTTGAGGTGATCCTGAAGGTGGCTGGCACCTACTTTCTCCAGAACCTTAGAGAGAAATGGCAGGTTGGATATGGGCCTATAGTTAGCAAGGATTTGAGGATCAAGTGTGGGTTTCTTAAGTAGTGGTCTGATTATGGCCATTTTTAAGGCAGACGGTACATGGCCAGCCTGAAGGGATTGGTTTATTTTCATGGTGATAAGGGGACTGATGGCAGAAATATTTGCTTTCACCAGAGGTGTAGGAAAGGGGTCGAGGGCACAGGTGGAGGATCTCATGCCCCTGATGGTGTCCTCGACCTCATGTTGAGTGACTTCTGGGAAGCAACAGAGCAGCCTCGAAATACCAGACTGTGGGTCAGCAGTTGGGGCAGACGAGGAGGAGGGAACATGAAAAGAGGAGCAATTTTTGGGCAATTTTGGTTTTAAAAAAGGTCATAAAATCATTGCATTGTCCTTCTGTAGCTCCTGTGAGTGGAGCAATTTGAGGTTTAAGGAGAAGATTTATGATGGAAAACAACTGTTTGGAATTGCCAGAACTATTTTGAATAATATTTGAATAATACTGTGACCGTGCTTCTTTGATTGACTTCAGATAAGCTTTTTGGTGGTCCCGATAGGCCAGCTTGTGAACAGTAAGTCCGGAAGCATTATACTGCTGCTCAAAGGCACGTCCAGCTGCCTTCATTTTCCACAGGTCACTTGTGAACCAGGGAGTTGAGCGGGAAAACACAATTGTCCTAACTTTGATGGGTGCATGAAGATCCAAAATGCTGCTCAGAGTCTTATTATAAGATTCCATAGATTCAGTGACTGATGAGACATTTACAGAATGAAGATGTTGAAGACTTAAATTTAGGTTTTCTGTGTTAATGTTTTTCAGATTTCTAAAACGTATTTCACGTTTAGGTTTGATGTGGGAAGACAGAAAAGGCAGCTCCATGGAGATGACCTAATGGTCAGATACACCCAGATCATACACAATAGACACACTCTCTCTGTTTAAATCTAGATTAAAGACACATCTCTTTGGCCAAGCATTCAAATAATGCATCTCATAATCTTGTACTGCAGTTATATCTGATCAAATGCACATTATTATTCTTTAGTTTGGGTTAAACAAATCAATTTTGCTTGGTTGGAACAGCAGCTACGCTAATTATGTTTCTATTTGTTTCTCTGTTTTTTTGTTTTTTTTTGTAACTAGGATTTACACAAGCTTCAGTCTGGATCCAGAACACCTGAGAAGAGATGATGCCAACCCCTCAGAGGACCTCAGATGATGCCAACCCTGAAACAACATACAGAACTACCACATTTTGCTATAAGTTTGATTGCATCATATAATAATTGCTGTTAATAGTGTTCATCGTCTGTTTTATTACGTCTTAAATTGATTTTTCTGTACATTTCTGCCATATGTACATTAACTGACAGTCACCACTGATAAGCTAACCACTAAATATTGTAGAAACTTAATTTGCTGTAAAGTTGCATCGTTTTTTCATTTGTATCGTGAAAAGTGCTGTACAAATAAACTTGACTTGACTTGACTTGACAATTGGTGCACTTAGAGGGGCAGACTCAGTAATGACCAAATCAAGAATATTCCCCTTGGTGTGTGTGGGAACATCAACATGTTGTCTGAGGTTTAAACAATCCAATAACTGCAAGAATTCTGTTGCAAGATGACAAGAGGGGTTGTTGACATGAATGTTAAAATCTCCAAGTATTATTATATTGGAAGAGGTTAAAAGAAAGTTAAAAGAAGATTGTATAACTCTGAGATGAAGCATGCGTTTGGTTTGGGTGGCCGGTAGATCAATAGTACTGTCATTGTGAAAGGGGGCTTACAATTAAATGCCAAACATTCAAAGGAAGACAGCCCAGGGAGGGCCAGAGGGGACAAATCTAGGTGACTGTGGTAGATGACAGCCAGGCCACCACCACGGCCAGTGCTACGAGCTTTTTGGAAATAACAGTAGCCAGGAGGACAGGTCTCATTTAAAACAGAAAAAACATCTGGTTGACGCCAGGTTTCTGTGAGGCATATTATGTCTAAACTTTTGTCCCGAATGTGATCATGTATGAAACTGGATTTGTTTCTGAGGGATTGTGTATTAAACAGTTCAATTTTAATTTTGGATAAAACAGTGAGTCTCTGTACTGGCCGAAGTAAGCTGAAATCCACTCCATGTTTTCTGTCTGACTCCATGTATGGCGCTGTTTCTCCAGTTCTACTAGTCCACAGAGTATCAGTGCTCTGATGACTTGCGAGAGATGTGACAGGGCGCACAGCTGTCCAAACAGAGGGAATGGCGTCACCAGACCGGGAGTATGCAAACTTTCGCCGAGAGCTTCTATGGATGTAGCGGGGCCGACATAGGAGTCCAAGTTCTTTAATGACTGATATATATATATATATATATATATAAACATAAACAACTAAAGAAAGGAAATCTCTTAAAATATATACTTTAATATAGTACATTAATCACATCAATCTCTTGTTAAACTATATTAGACTCAGCGACTTCATATGATGTCCCAAAAAAGAAAGTGTGACATTATGTACATTTACATAAACTCTGAATGTTCAATTTCAGTCAAACTAAAACAACAATTCTTCTTTTAAAATGTCATGTGAAAGAAACTGAAGAGATGTAACAACAACCTCACCATCACACTAATGGTGACGGCAACAAGAACAGACGGCCACGTTGACAACATAACTCCAGACTAAACGAGTACAAAGACACTTTCAGCAAGAAAAAATAATAGCACCAGAGTCTGATTAAACTGAATGACACTGGAGGAAACTTTCTAGTGCATGTGTTCAGCTGTATGTCCACACTGATGTATACTTAACAGACCTCGATAGTGTGATTGTAGCTCAGCTTCCTCCAGCATGTATATAAATCAAACTACAAATTGGCTTCATAGTGAGCTTTTTTGTAGACTTAGATGTTAGTTACTTAGTAACGTTCTGAAAAACAGCCTCACCTGCTTCTCCACCTCCTCTGTGATCTTCTTGATTTTGCTCTTGCAGTCCAGAGTGAGCAGATCCAGCTGTTTATCGATGAACTCCAGCCTGTCCTCCCTCTCCTCTTTCACCTCTAAACAATGAATCCTGAACAAGAACACACACACACAAAAATTCATCATTCTAAATATTCATTTCAGTCTATGCATAGAAAGCTATCCTTCAAATGAAGATGCAGATTCATTTTAATAAAGCTGATGTATGACTGTTAGCTCAATATGATTCCTGATAACCGTATCCTAAGCACATGTGATGCAAGAAGCAGCAACTCTATTTTGAAGGTCGCTTGGTTTATGTGCAGTCATGCTGGTATGAAGGTAAAACAGTAGCAAAATTCGAGAGCTTGTTGATTTGAATGCGAGAAGTTGTCATATTACAGTACAAATATGGCCGAAGGATCATGTGACACTGAAGACTGGAGTAATAGCTGCTGAAAATTCAGCTTTGACATCACAGAATATATATATATATATAGAGAGAGAGAGAGAGAGAGAGAATATAAAACAAATGATTTTAAATTGTAATACTAACAATTATTATTATTAATAATCTAATATTGATTAATGTGTTTGTATTTTGATCAAACAAATGCAGCCTTGGTGAAAATAAGAAAAATCTTACCAAAAATAAATAAATAAATAAAATCTTAATAATACAGTGGGGCTTTTAATAAAAAAAAAATATATATATATATTTGTATGCACTAATGTATCAATATATAATCATAAAATCCATATTTACCTACATATATCAGAGTATTATTGCAACTGAAATACTTTGAACTGGGACCATCACCTTCAACTCAACCTGGCTAAGACAGAACTGCTTGTGGTTTCAACAAA
>NW_015557175.1:147022-162091 GCF_001515605.1 Sinocyclocheilus anshuiensis
ACATACACACACCTTGCTACGTGTACTGCGTTAGGCTAACCGAGACTTGACATTTGCACTTATATATTGTTGCTCTTTTGTTAGTTTTGACTGCTTTTATTGTCCTCATTTGTAAGTCGCTTTGGATAAAAGCATCTGCTAAATGACTAAATAAATAAATAAAATAAATAAATATTATTTGATTCAACTAATGCACTCAGTTGATTTAAAATAAGATGTTTGAAATTATTCTGAAAAATGAATCAAACTTAACTCAAACATTGTTTTTGCTACTGAAGTTTAAATGAGAGGTGTTCTCTTCTAACAGGATGTTATCTTCTTTAAGCTTCAGAAAATCATGCAAAATTACTGTTTATTTTTTATTAGCAGCAACATTTCAAATATGTTGTGGATATTATCCCTAATTTCAACATTTGACTCTACCATTTATATCTCCTACTCCTCGTCTCCTATAACAGCACAGTCAGGCTCTAAGCTGATTTCAATGTCACCAGAGGATCAGTGTTGAGTGTGATGGATTACCGTCTTTGCGCTCACCTCTGCTCTTGAGCTGCAATGTGCACAGAGTCCATTATCAGACGCAGAGCTTCAGAAATCTGCTTGGCTCTCATGGTGTGCTGCTCGAACTTAGTCTTCACTGCTGACTGTGAGATGCACTCCTGTAAGGACACACGTATATGAGAGTCAGACAGACACGCTTAACCCAGTGACAGTCTCAAACCCAACAACACTCACCTCAAAACGCCTTTCAAAGTTCTGAAACTCAAACATTCGCGCTTGAAAACCTTCAGCCAGAGCACCACCTGAAATCCAAAAACAACCTCTTTACAGGGAAAAGAGGAGCTTTCTTGTTTTTTTTCAATAATAAAAGAGTTTGACACACATACACTAAAGTTCACAATGTTCACAGGAACCTAAATATGATAGAATATTTGACTTAAGATGATGCTGTAATGCAGGGAACTGCAGGGTGTTTGTGGGTTGATAAAAAATAATTAAGAACTAAACAAATTCTAATATTAAAATGACTAAATAGGGCTGCACAAGTAATCAAAATAAATCTGAAATTGTGATATAGCGTAGTACGATTATCACTGTACAGTGCTACAGTGCAGAGTTTAATGTGCATTTGGGCACACAATGTGTGCTAGAATCACTTTATTTACACACTCATACATTTTCAACATTTCTGTGGACAGAAGTTTACAGCATTCCTCCAATATTCCACCAATATAGTGTAATAAAAGCTTGATTTTGAAATATTAAAAGCAATGAAGTTTTTAAAAGTGCATGAATTAAAAGTAAACATTTGAAAGTAAAGATTATATATATATATATATATATATATATATATATATATATATATATATATATATATATATATATATATATATATATATATATATATATATATATATATATATATATATATATATATATATATATATATATATATATATATATATATATATATATATATATATATATATATATATATATATATATATATATATATATATATATATATATATATATATATATATATATATATATATATATATATATATATATATATATATATATATATATATATATATATATATATATATATATATATATATATATATATATATATATATATATATATATATATATATATATATATATATATATATATATATATATATATATATATATATATATATATATATATATATATATATATATATATATATATATATATATATATATATATATATATATATATATATATATATATATATATATATATATATATATATATATATATATATATATATATATATATATATATATATATATATATATATATATATATATATATATATATATATATATATATATATATATATATATATATATATATATATATATATATATATATATATATATATATATATATATATATATATATATATATATATATATATATATATATATATATATATATATATATATATATATATATATATATATATATATATATATATATATATATATATATATATATATATATATATATATATATATATATATATATATATATATATATATATATATATATATATATATATATATATATATATATATATATATATATATATATATATATATATATATATATATATATATATATATATATATATATATATATATATATATATATATATATATATATATATATATATATATATATATATATATATATATATATATATATATATATATATATATATATATATATATATATATATATATATATATATATATATATATATATATATATATATATATATATATATATATATATATATATATATATATATATATATATATATATATATATATATATATATATATATATATATATATATATATATATATATATATATATATATATATATATATATATATATATATATATATATATATATATATATATATATATATATATATATATATATATATATATATATATATATATATATATATATATATATATATATATATATATATATATATATATATATATATATATATATATATATATATATATATATATATATATATATATATATATATATATATATATATATATATATATATATATATATATATATATATATATATATATATATATATATATATATATATATATATATATATATATATATATATATATATATATATATATATATATATATATATATATATATATATATATATATATATATATATATATATATATATATATATATATATATATATATATATATATATATATATATATATATATATATATATATATATATATATATATATATATATATATATATATATATATATATATATATATATATATATATATATATATATATATATATATATATATATATATATATATATATATATATATATATATATATATATATATATATATATATATATATATATATATATATATATATTAGTATTATAAGTGTAAAATATAGAGTAAAATAAAAATTGTATTATATTATTCAAGTTTTTTTTTTCTTCATTTTACAGTACAATTGTAAATAACAGTAATGTATTTCTGTCTTCATTTTTTTATAATTAAGACTTAAAACTAATAATAGTACAACAATAACTATTATTATTATATAATAATAGTATAACAATAACTATTATTATTATCATCATTATTATTAAATTTGGGGAATTTTATCAAATTCGAAAGGGTTCCTAAATACCTCAGTGTGAATGTAATGTTGACTGAGTACACTTTAAAGTCCAGCTACAACGTGAAACATTTATCATAGTGCAGTTCAAATCACTTCATATGACAAAATAATTGCAATACTGTATCATTTTTTCACCAAATCGTGCAAAATTATAAATAAAAAAATGAAAATAAAATACTTACTAAAAAATAAGTGTTATTTGTTTACTTGCATGTTTTTAAAATACTGAAATATAAGCTTAAAATCTTAGGGGTACCTCAAATAAATATTTTAGATCTAAAGGGTTCGGCTGATCAAAAAAGTTTTGAAGAATTTTTTTTTTTTTACCTGCTTCAGGCATTCCCTGGGCTTTCTGGACGCGTGCCTGAAGAGCCTCTTTAGCAGAGATGAAGAAGATCCGGTCGCTGGCCTGAGCACGATCCACCACCCGCAGCTCATCCACTAAAAAACTAGTGCAGCGGTCCATGTGCTGCCGTCTCACCTGACAAACACACAAGACTCATTATCCCCGTGCAAAAACACCATGTTCAAAATGGTCACTTTTTTTTATTTAATTAGGGTTTTTTTTTATTATTCAAATTCGTTTGTAAAACAGACAAACACCATTCTTAATGCTTCACTTCATTCCTCATTTTGTAAAAATCATGCTTAGTGTATTAGGTTTAAGTATCAGGGATGTTAATGGTTTAAAATGCATCTCAGGGCCATGAGACTCAGAGGATGTGTGTGTGTTGTTTGTTGTGTCATGTATGTCACACCTCTTCCATGTACTCGGGCTCATTGGCGGAGGCGTCCCAGCGGTTGTTCAGGATGAAGATATTAGGGCTGGAGAGGCGCTCGTACACTTTGTGAAAGAATGACTTTTCCTTTGAGAGGGTAGAGGAGAGGCATGTTTTAATAAGCTGACACCAGTGAGGTCACAGGACAATCAAGCACTTACCTCACAAGTGCTGGAGAAAAATAGAAGACAATCATGCTTAACAAGTAAAGTTTATCAAGTTTTATGCACAAACATGAAAATCATAATGCTGTAATATATAGCAAATTCTATGTAAGCTTTTTTTCACAAACTGAAGTTCATTTTAAACTCACTGTTTGCATTAAAGTGGACTCTGAATTGGCCACCAGCACAAAAACGTCAGCATCAAGGCAGAATTTGTCAATCCAGCTGTCCAACTCTGTTGTGACATCAATGCCAGGGCTTGAAAAGGAAGATTTTATAAGTTTCCAAATGAAAAATACAACTAATATGACTTCTAATGCAGTAAATTGGTCATTTAAGGCAGTAAGCTTATAATGCCATTACATCATTTTAAAGGGGTCATATGATGCTGCTAAAAATAACATTATTTTGTGTATTTGGTGTAATGAAATGCGTTTATGCGGTTTAATGTTAAAAAAACAAATTATTTTCCACATACTGTACATTATTGTTTCTCCTCTATGCCCCGCCTTTCTGAAACGCGTCGATTTTTCGGAGAAATGACAAACAAGTGCTACTCTACACTGCTCAAAAACTCATGTTTGAATCATCAGTGGCAAATCCTTTATATATAAAAGACGTACTTACAGTCTGTGAGTCAGAACAGCCGGCATTGTAGTCTACTCTCCCAGGATCAGGAAACAGTCCTCCATAAAATGCGCTGCACACATCTGAATATTTGGGTTGAAGTGTTCTGGAACAGTGTTGTAAATACAACTTAACCACTGATTTGTAGTCGTGTCCTCTTTTGGAAGACCAAACAAAGTAGTTTCGCTTTCACAACGAAACACACAGCGCCTTCCCGACATGGCGGCGGGAACAACAATACTACAGCGAGAATAAAAGTTACGCCTTCTTTCTTTGCGTGAACATTTGGGCGGCGTTATGCAAATCTTCCCACATAGTGATGTAGACATGTGGGGGGCGTGTTAGAACGAGCCGTTTTAGGTAGGCGTGGCTGACTCTTAACTTTTATAAAGAATATCTCTTTGGATTTGAGACTTTAGTCTTTGCAACTTTACAGATCTTCTTTATGCACCAAGAGCTTGTAACACTCCAAAGAGAAAGGACAACTTGAAATCGCATCATATGACCCCTTTAATATTAAAAACAGTATCTAGGCAAGCAAAATATCATAATATATATAAAAATATAATACAAATAAACAAAAAATGCATGTGAACAAAGTTTCACATGTGCAGAATTTATAGATCTGTGAATTAAAACAGGCAATGTATTGAATGCAACGGTAAAGGACTGTCAATATTTCCTCACAGCCAGACAACACGAGTGTGTGTTTACCTGTCCACAAGCACCAGGTCATCCCGCAGCAGCGCACACTTTGCTTTAGGCCACATGACACACACCAGACTGCCTGCGTCCAAATCCTCATCCTGATGCAAGGCATGGGCCAGCTGGTTCACCGTCTGCCAACACACACACACGAGTGCAAACATTAGCATTTAAGTACTTTTAACCAGATTATTTTAAAAGTAGAAAAAACAAAAAGTGGATCCCATTGCAAGAACCAGACACTCACATAGCAGGCAAAATATAAAAAGCCTTTATTGTAAGACTACATGTTAAAAAACACCAACGCGTATCAGCCCAAACAGGCCTTCGTCAGTATTTTAAAAGTAGATTACCTGAGTCTTATCATGGAAAACATTACTTTCCTTTTTTATAATCAGAGTTAAAAATAATAACAGTAATAATAATGACAGTAATAATAATAACTGTTGTTATTATTATTAATAGTAGTATTACTAGTGTATATTGTAGTTCAAATTGCAATGTATGACAAATAATTCACAACACTATCATTTTTGGCCTTGTTGTGCAGCCCTATATTTAAATAATTTTAAACTTCCAAAATAAAAAAAGTTTTATTTTGATTGTTTTCATTTAAAAAATGCTACAAAACTACAAAAAATGTTTTTTTTTAATTTGTTCGTTTGCATGCAATGTGACCATTAACTTCCATCAGAGAAGCGTCATCATGTGAAAGTGCCATTAAATTATTGAAATATTAACTTAAAATCTCACGGGGCACTTCAAATAAATATTTCGTCTAAGGGCTTTGGGTGAAAACGTTTGGGAACCCCTGACATAACCTGCTTTCTGTCTTTTCATGGAAAACATTATTTATTTTTATTTTTTCACATTTGTAGGTGCGAGATTTTCCATCTAAAAGGCTTGAACTGCTGGACACCTAAATATCCATGATTGCAGGCACACACCAGAGAGTAAAGAATCAAAAGTAATAAACCTGCAGAGGAAACCGTATGACCTTTGGCCCACTCTCGGGAATGGCGTGCATTTGTTTATGTCATCATGGAGTGCACATGCAGACCGGCAGGACGGAAATGGCCTCTTTCAGACAGAGAGAGACGCTGGGAAAAGCATCAAAATAGCTGTGTCCCACATCCTGATGAGTGCACACACATTCACAAGCGTCTATCAGCCAGCTGCTCTGTTCACATTATCTGTAGGATATATTTAGCTGCTGACCATTGTTCTGTGTGTATGCAAGTCATCATAAGCCAGATAGTACCGCAGACAAATCCCAGACGTCACAACAGAACACCTGGCACTGCGAAGGGTATTTACACCATTAGCAATGTTTCTGTTTTTCCACTATATCAACCTGTAAATGCTGTGCTTCTTTCATTGGTCTCAGTTGTAAATGTTTAGATGCAAGAAATAAATACAACTTAAATGATATTTTTGTATTTTCATGGTAAGTACAGTTATATGCTCTTTCCCAGCATTCCTCTACAGCAGGCATGTGCTCTTACGTGTAGCATGTACATGTTTTCTCAGTCTGTAATATATCAATGCAGAGGAAAGGTCACGAGACAGGTCCTAAATGACAAAAACGTGTGACCTTGTGACAGCTGGTAGGAAAAAGCTCAAGTACAGTCAGCCAAGATCCAGAGAAGTTCATTTAGCAGACGCAAATAGACAACAAAACTGTTTGCCTTATTGCTTGTCACTGACATTATCTGCTCAATATTTACCATTTTGAAAACACTGTATGAACAAACAAAAACAAAAAGATACACAATATATCAATGACAGTATCAGTATTTACTGAAAGAGGTCTATTTACATTTCTATTTTCATTTATTTAACTAACTGTACACACTAACTCTGTTCCAAAACCTAGTAAGCTGCGACTCAGAACGAGAGACTTTTATGAATTGATCTATAGAGTTCATATAAAAGTTCTTATATCGATATTTGTACAACTATCAACAACAGTCTACAAATGCGGTCACATAAGCGATATTTCAGCAAAATTTCACAGGCAAAAAGGTCCGATGTCAATAGCATAGCGATGCATGAAGCACAGCTCACACAGAAGTCCGTTTCGGGCCAACTTTCTGTTGGTCAGCCTGGTGAAATCATGTGGCCAACTTAAACACGAGTGAAATCTGCGTGAACGTTTTCGCCCTGACTCCTGAACGTTGAAACTCCAATCGGGATTGCCTTTGTAATCTGGGACACGCTGCTTTTGTAGACAGCTCACAACGTTTTGGAAAAGAGCAGTCATCATAACACATGGCCTCAATTTTGGTCGGTGTGTTCCTGAAATCTGTAGGAACAAGGTGTATCTCTACAGGGTGTCTCCTCTCATGTCAGACTAAAGAGATTACACACCCTCTTTAGCACCTACGGTGAGCAAAGCTCATTTATGGTTGCTATAGAGAGTTACACAAGAGGCCAATTTCCATTCTCAACTCCCACAGCACGGGTCTTATCTGACTCAACATGTCAGACACACCCAAACGCTCAAACAAAAGACAGCAGCTTCCAAAATCACTCAGGAATGCCGTTATGACAATTAAGCAGGTAGAGAGCATTTACTTTAACACTCTTTCTTTCATCCGATCCCTCGGTGAGCAGGAAAGCCTCATTGCCATCAGTGCCTTCCACTCGTAGGAAGCAGTTGGTGGTGTGTCCGATTCCAGACGGCAGCACTTTGTCCCAGAGCATGGCGTTAATGACGGAGCTCTTCCCGTTACTTGTCCTGTTAACACAAAAATTGTGACTTAATCACAAATGATACTTCAAATTTATGGCAATACCCAGCATTCACATAAAAACAATGAATTCAAACTTTGCGCTAAGGCTGTGAAAGATGATGCGTATGCACTATACCTGCCAAAGAAGACCACCTTCATGTGTCTGCGGGACAGGACCTCCCCGATCCCTGCCACTTTGGACAGGTATCCTCGCACCTCCGCCACCTGCTCCTCTGTAGTGACAGGATCCAGTTCCTCATTGCTGTAGGTTTCTGTCAAGAAAACAGACCAGTTCAACTACACTTTACGGTTCAAGTACTTCACCAACAACATTTGCAACTTCAAAATGACTTGATAGTCAAAAGTAAAGGCTGCCACCATGATTACATCAATCTCAGTGATTAGCTATTCATTGCTATTCAGTTGCTAAGCTGTTTTGGGTGAATGCTAGGTGATTGCTTATTGGTCCAAATCAAAAGAGCCAACGCTCAAGTCTCTATGATATTCATTCACAAAACATACTTGAGAGTAAAACTCTTCTTAACTGCTGTTTTATATTTATGTAACCTCTTAAAGTTAGAATAACCTCCAACTTGTTAAAATTAAAATGGTAATGCACCTTCCATCATATAATCACATTAAAAAACATGAAAAATCTTACTGTTCAAAACTTCTGACTGGTAGTGTATGCACCTATTTGAATGCAAACTTTGGAAGCTTTGGCAATTTTTGCTAAAATATGACTGACCTCAAATAAACCTAACATGAGAGCAAAATCCTTTAAGTAAAATGCTGTGAGCTTATGAGCTGCCAGGGTAGATTTGTAAGACCTTGCCTAAAGAACACCTAAGATGTTCACAGAAAAAAGCCTTACACACATAGATACGCTGACTAAGCCATGCTTTTCCCTGAGCCTTCAGCTGTTTCGTGACCTGTCTTTGCTATCTGAGCTATGCTAGTCAGCATCAACCAGGTTCCTCTTATCAGCTTGACAGGTGAACAGCACGCAGCAGTGTGCTTTAAGCTCCTGAGACGAGGAGTGGAACAAAGTCACGAAAGCAGACACCTTCTAGAAAGGCTGAGCTTTCTTTGATGTAGGCGCCCAGCTGTTCAAAGATGCCGTTGATTTTCTTCTTGGCGGTGACGAAGTGTTTGAGCGGGGAGGCGTTCACCTCGGCCATGAGTCGCTTGTCCTTCTTGCCGATCACACTGGTATTGGGTCGTGGGAAAACCAGAGACATCTCACTAGAAAAAGACAGATGGAGATAAGTCAACAACAAAACACACAACCACAATGCAGTTTTGATTCAAAGATTCTTCCAAACCCCAAATGCCAGAGTACTGTAAGCAAACACAAAAGTCTAATAAAACTTTAACTAAATACCGTCTGATTGCATTACTTAAACGTAGGGCTGGACAATAATTCAATATCAATATGTATCGCGATATAATTTTTTTCAATAACGGATTTTTAAACACATTTCTGATATACATTACCAGTGTTTCCCATACATTGGTTTATTTTGGCGTTTGATTTCGTTGAATAAACATGAGCACTGCACGTTTCAAAATCAAAACGCGGCGCGGGTGTTTTATTTGAATGCATCTCTGAAGGGAACCGACTGTCTTCAGAAAATTTTCGATGGCATTTTCATTTTTATCTGATAAAGAAGCGTTCATGAGATGAGCTTTGTTTACAGCCGTTACCAGGGGAACCGCTAGTTTTTTCACTCTAAAAGCGCCTCCTGCTGGCAGACAATCAGTTTGCATTTTCAATAATAAGCCTGTCTCCAGCAACATGTTTTTGTTGTTGCTCAATTTTTTTGTTTTCTGCAGCATCTCTGAGCACTTTTCATACCCTTTTTTTTTCTGGCTGAAGCACATTTGTTTCAATCTATAAAAATAATCAGCCTACACTACCAGTCAAAAGTTTTTGAACTGTAAGATTTTTAAGAATTCTCTTCTGCCCACCAAGGTTGCATTTATTTGATCCAAAGTACAGCAAAAACAGTAAAATTTTGAAATATTTGTACTATTTAAAATTGCTTTCTATTTGAATAGATTTTATAAAATGTAATTTATTCCTGTGATCAAAGCTGAATTTTCAGCATCATTACTCCAGTCTTCAGTGTCACATGATCCAGAAATCATTCTAATATGCTGATTTGCTGATTACCAATATTTATAATATTAAAAAATTTTTTTCAGGATTATTTGATGACTAGAAAGATCCAAAGATCAGCATTTATCTGAAATAAAAAGCTTTTGTAACGTAGACTATTCCATTCAAAAGCTTGGAGTCAGTATGATTTTTATTAATTTGTTTGGGGAAAGAAATTATAGAAATTAATACTTTTATTTAGCAAGGATGCTTAAAAGTGATCAAAAGAGATGATAAAGGCATTTATAATGTTACAAAAGATCTCAGATAAATAGTGTTCATATCGATATCGAAATTATATCGTATCGACCGAAATATATCGTGATATAAATATTGGCCATATCGTCCAGCCCTACTTAAACGTATTAAAATTATTAATTAAACATTAAATATTTATAATGCTATATATCAGCAAAAAAAAGGCAAAGATTAGTGGTTTTAATGATCAAAATGGTTGTTAAGTTTTTCTGTATAGTTTTTCTGTCTAATAAACTATTACACGGAAATACTAAAAGAACGTAATACTTTCTCATATACCATCGTCATTCTGCTAGAGTTTGAACATCTATTACAATTATTAATAGTGATTTCTTCTAATTGTTTCTAATTTAGTAAATATGTAAATAAATATACATTTAATTGCAGCAAATTTTAAGCATGTTATATACTATAACAGTGTGATATATCACATATATCAGCTTCATATCACCCTGCTCTCTAAGACATCGCCAATCAAAAATCTATATCGGTCGACCGTTAAGTAAAAACAATGTGCATTTCAAATTCTAAATGACAGCATTTAAGGACATCTAATCTCCAATGTGCTGTTGCATTCAGTTTCGACTGGCATCAAATCAACAAACGACCCACTAGAAGTTTCCTTGTTGGGAGCTGGAGGGTTTAAAGTTCCTAAATTCTAGCCGTTTAATCTTGTAAAGAGGTGAAACACAAGGATTAGACATTTACAAGACATGTTTTGAACACAAGAAATACACAACACAAACACTTGCAAACCCTCTTTCTCAAACGCAAACACAACACACCTTGAGAACTGCTCTGAAAAGCCTTCAGCTATGTTGTCGTCTAACTGGATTGCTCAGAGCTATTGTTAAGTCCCATGTGTTGATGGGAAATGCTGTGTCGCCCAAAAGAGCCGAGTGTCAACAACACATAACGCACAAGCTGTTCAAAATGTGCTTACTACAGTTTCTAGATGAGTTTGTGTGTTAGCCAAAACCAAAAGCAGATTGCCTTCCCTTACTGAAATCTGACATTATTGCAATTCGTTATACAGTGATGAACAATCAATTTAAACCATTCCCCTAACTGACCATTCGTTAGCACCTGCCTTCAAAACATTACTGACCAATCACGCTTTAGTCGGTTTGTCCTGCTTGAGGACAATGGACTGAAACCTTTAAGAATATATTATTAATATAATGTAGTGGTCCACCAATATGGATTTTTTGATGACGATGCTGATGCTGAGATCTTAAGTGGCTGATATCAAACCAATATATAGGGTTGGGTACCGTACACATTTTAACCGGTACGGTACCGGTATCGGGACCTGAATTTCGGTGCTGGTACCCAACGGTACCTTTTTTCGATACTTTACTCTCTGTGTAATTACAAAAACATTTATTTCAGTGAAAAAATAAGTCCAAAAGTCTCAATTTCAACATTTTGAACAATAGGGCCCTACAAACTTTTTCTTTCTTTCTTTGTTTTTTCCCCCCCAGAAATTCTTTTTTTTATTTTTCTGAAAATCAAATGAAGGCATTAAACATTTATTTTAAATCAAATGAAAATTAAAGGAAGAAAAACTGAATATTCCTTTAAAACATTTTTTAATACTACTTTTGATTTATTCGTCCAAAATTTTCGAATTCCATGGCATTCCGCGCTATACAGTAAATTACGTTTTTATGAATGGACTCCGCGATCCCGCCCGCGTTTTCGCAGAAACCATATGGCCCTAGAAATGTAACCACACTTCACAACATTTCGGCTTGCCTTGTGTGTCGTTTGAACGAGTTGCAGGGGTGACCTCACGTCACAGGGTCTCTCTTAAAATATTTACTATAATCATTATAAAGGAAAAAAAGTTAAATTAATCAATTTGAACTTAACAAAAAATATCTTCTTGATTCTGTAATCCATCCTATTATGTTATTTTTTCCACAAATAAAGATTGTTCAAACATGAAGTAACCAGTAACCAACAGTGCACCCACTAAACTTGTGTGCAATGGGAATCATATTTTCTCAAATAAAGAGTTAACGCAGTACATAGTAAATATGATATGAATATAGTATGAATCAATTATTTAAAGTTTCTCACTCAGGTTCTCAGCACTGTCAAAATAAAAGACTTGTTTCTAACTATAATCTGAATCTGAATACAGAAAGCAGAAAAAGGTATTGGTCCATGCTGATAATTAAAAAAAAAACATCTGATATATCGGCCTTGGTTATATAGCAGTCAACCACTAATCTGTCTTTGTTCATGGATGCAGGAGGAGCTTATGCACAGGAAAAATTCTTTCAGGATCATTTGGAATGCTTAAATGCTTCTGCTTCAAATGCATTTGTGAGATTTAAGCAAATTTCAGAATTTCATTTTTACTCACTATTCACACATTTTTAAGAATGCACATCAAGAAAATGATGAAGCACTAGAAATCAGCTGCTCCAGAAAGACAGGCTAGTGGAAATATTACTGTAATGATTCAATAAAAATAAAAAAAACAACAACAACACAGAACAGAACAAAAAATTTCATTTAGTCCAAAAAAAAACAACAACACCTTGAGAACCACAATACTTATTCAAATCATAGCCATCAGTTCATTAGCATAACCTCAGGCTCCGTTCTCAACATCTGAGAGGTGTCATATTAAAGCGTCTAGAGCTGCACTTGGCAAATACATGCAAGATCGAGCGTTCATGCCATGCTGGAAAGTCACCTTCACTGCACAGACTAAGAGGACAAATGCAACGTCAATAATGCGTCCAGCTGCCTGTCTGCACTTAAAATGAGGTAACCAGAAATCAGGGGTTGACTTAACCTGATAATTTACTATCAGTGAAACCCTCTGCCATATGCATCTGGACACTGTCTGCTCTGTGTAGAAATCAGCATTCTGCCTGTGCAGTCCAAGACATTACAAGGTTGGTTCTATTGCTTTTGAATATAAAATAAAATAGGCCTGGCCTAATTTTTTTAGTCATTTTGGTCTGGGGCTTTTTTTTTTTTTTTTGAACAGGTGGCAGCATAGTTAAAGAAAAAAAAAAAAAAAAGAATTGAAAATTGTGTGAAGTAAACAAAAAAGTGCAAATTAAATAGTCATTTCCAAATTGTCATTCACCTTTTAGCCTTTTTATGTTTATGTAAACAGTCCAGCAGAGTGAAAGACACATTTGTAACAGTAAAAATATTCCATTTCTCTCAAGTAATGAGATCATAAGACTGCACTGCATGCATAACAATTATACTAGAATTTTAAAAAAAAAGTTAGATGGCATAGAATGTCATGCAGCAACTATGTGTGACTATTTGTAATTTCATGCCAACTACTTGAAGATTAAAAATTTGCAAAATGCACGTGCATATAAAAGCATTTGCCTAAATTACAACTTGGACACCAATGTGTTCCCTATAAATAATTGCACCATAAAAAATTGTACCATGGTAACAACAGTGTCTGCCAAAACACCATAGCTGCTACAGGTGCTGTCTGCATACTGAAGATCTGTGTGTCACACAAGCATGTCCTTTTGATAATCAGAGGAAGCACTCCCTTATGCAAGCATTCTTACTAGTGCACACTCATACTAAAACCTTCACACAATGTCTACTAATTATACAACATATTTTGGATATATTGCTGGTAATGATGAACTGATTGAGAGATCTGCTTCGCTGAACGTTATCGAAATGTTTTGAAAACACACACACGTTTCAGCAGGACACAACTGTTAAAGCAGGAATAAACATAGGTTACTAATAACGCAATACAGTCTTACCTGACAACACGATGTAAAATAGTGAGGGTCAAATAAGCCCGATCAGCTGCCCAGCATTTGATTTTCAATGAGCGATCACCTATACTGCTCGCGGTAAGCTCAAAGCAGAGTCTTGATCAAATTAAATCATAATTGTATAACCCATAACATACACTAAGACTTCCACGAGACCGATGTGACTGACAGCAGCGCCAGCGCGCCGCTCTGATCCACTCCTAGTCTAGGCAACGCCGTAATCACGTGACTGAATTTTACATTCAACAAGCCTGAATACGTAAAATATAAAATAGAGTATAATAATAATATAAACTATATATTATTACATTAATAGTGTAGCATAATAAAATACAATAATATCCAACATAAAACATATTTCAGTCGTTTTTCTAGCATCAAGCACACGACCTCCCACAAAACCCCGCCCCCTAAGACATGTTAGCCAATCCCATGCGAGTAATACCGAATGCGCAAAATGGACAAGGGACGCGCGATTCTGATTGGTTAAAATAGAAAAACGACCCCGCCCCGCCCCCTTGACTCTTTCTTGCTGTACTTGCTGTCATAAAGTAAATAGAGAATCTTTTATAATATCTATGTATGATTATTT
>NW_015557175.1:162527-164201 GCF_001515605.1 Sinocyclocheilus anshuiensis
ATATATAAACTGGATCAGACAGACTGGGCTAGTCTAACGTAAATGATGTAATCCTACTTTCACCTTTCACTTATCTAGGCACGGTTAAATTATACACCTGACATGCATAGCTAACGTTAGTTTCATATTTATGATTGTATATTTTATAATCAAATATGTTTACCAGCAAGGGCGGAGTGATTATATCTTATAACCGCCCTGAAGCATGTTGATCCAGCGATGTCGTCGTAATAAACTCCCAAAATCCTCTTCTGGAAGAGCAGCTTTCTCCGAAGACAGCTGTTGAAGATCCGTAATAACAACGAAATAAATGTTCACGCACTGTTCATCGGACTGTTAGGCATTAAACATGGGCGTGGAAGCAATCTTACAAACGCATGTGTAGTCAAAAGGCTGAAGTATGTTTTCGACATCAATATGATGTGCTTTCAGCTTGACGTTTCACACAAACGCGTTTTCAGCACAGTATTCCTCGTCTGGCTGATAGCGCCGCTGTTACTCGGTCGCATTACTGGTCGCTCCTACCGTCGTCTAGGTGCTTACGTCATCGAAGCGCGACGGGTTTTGTTTGACAAAAGAACGCCTTCAGTCTTCAAGGGGCCGCATTCATATTTTAGGACGTTTTTTTGAGTGAAATCTGTCTGTTAAAGCTAGGATTTGTACATGACATACAACCAGAAATCCACCGCACACATTCTTGAATTTTAATATTTAATATTGATAGTATCAATATTCAGTGTTGGGGAGTAACTAGTTACATGTAATGGCGTTACGTAATTTAATTACAAAATAAATGTAACTGTAATCAGTTACAGTTACTAAGAAAAAATGTGTAATCAAAGTAATCAATGCGAGAGAGAGAATGGAGTGGACTGTGGAAGCGCACAGGTGGAGCAGAGAAGCAAAACTAGGCCTGCTGTTCAGGGTTTCAAGTGCAGGTCAGTTCCATCTGTAAATATGCTATTGTAGTTTTGTCTTTGTTTACTTAGTTAAGCAGCAGCAGCCCATTGCTCATCAGTCATCACTCAAAATACTGTATAAAGGACATCATTATTATCTATTATAATGTTACAGTAGTAATTTAGCAGACAAATAATCATATTTTATAATAGGTTTAGGGGGAGCTAGGGCAGACAACAACACAACCCTTACGAAAATGAATGATGATTTTACTATAAATCCAAAGACAATGGTTACTATTGTCAAAGCATGGTAACCACAAATTAACCATGGTTTTTGCTACACTAACCATAGTTTAACCATGGAATTTGTAATAAAAATGAATACAAATGCCATTTGCCAAAAAAAAAAAACATGGTTACTGTACTTTTACTATTTTGAAAATGATTAACAGTTGCAAATAAACATTCATTAGAAATTTAGAAAAGTAATCAATTTACTTTAATAAAGTAATTGAAAAAGTTACACTACTATTATGGTACATTTTAAATAGGGTAACTTGTAATCTGTAACCTATTACATTTCCAAAGTAACCTTCCCAACACTGTTATTATTCAGAGCTGGGTAGTAACTGATTGCATGTAATCTGGATTACGTAATCAGACAGATTCCAAAAATTAAGTACTTGTAATTAGATTCAATTACATTTTAAAATACTCGTAATCAGATTACAGTTACTTTTTATGGATTACATGATTACATATTATTCACACA
>NW_015557175.1:164490-167054 GCF_001515605.1 Sinocyclocheilus anshuiensis
TTAAATATAGTTGGTGAATGCCCTGCAGTTGGCCCTGCACGAGTAAACAGAAACATGGTAATTGTATGCAGTGCTGGGTAGTAACTGATTACATGTAACGTGGATTACGTAATCAGATTCCAAAAATGAAGTACTTGTAGTTAGATTATACTACATTGTAAAATACTTGTAATCAGACTACAGTTACATTTTTATTGGTTACATTTTATTGGTTACATGATTACATATTATTCACACAATAGCAATAAATTATTCATAATTTTCTGATTTTCCCTAATTCCTCTTTTTCATTTTATGTTCCTTTCTAAAATACTGCTTATATACATTCAAAAAGTCTTCCAGTTTCGTGGAAGACACAGCATTTGACCACTGGATTTGCATCAGTGATGAACACAATTTTTATTTGAATTATATTTAACCATGCAGCCTATGTCTTTGGAAGGCTTTTGTCTTTCAAACACATTAAAATGCACAAATTCACAAACTTTTTTTTTGTCATTTGATCCTCTTTCACCTAATATATTTACTTGAAGTACCCCTGAGATTTTAAAATATTTTAATAATAAAGTATCGCATTTGCTTGTTCACGGTTCTCTGGTGTTGGTTATGGTCACGTGACATGCAGGTAAACAAATAAAATATTTCTTTATTACGTGTTTTATTTTGATTTATTTAAAAATGATTTATTTTCACACTTTTATGATGTAATTAGGCTAATTATTAGCTTTTCATTAAACTCACAAACCTCCTGCAGTTCCTTCACAAACTCGTTTGCTAAACCTTGACGTAATGTTTAGTACGCTTCATGTTGTTAATAATAATGAATGGAATATATTTTCTTCAAATTTGTATTTTTATATCAATATGGTACAGTATTATACTATTAAAAACAATGTGATAAACGAGTTAGGTCAAAAGTAATCAAAAACTAGTCTGATTATGTTACCTAAAATATGTAATGTAATGGATTACGTTACTAACTACAATTTTTGTCAAGCAATTTGGAATCAGTAAAGCATTACAATTTGTAAATAATCTACCCAGCTCTGACAATATTCTTAGTAATTAAAACAACTGTGAACAGCGAAAAGTCACAGGTAGCACGTGACTATGTAACGTATAGATTTACATTTTCTAAAATAACACTCAGAAACATGTTAAAGATTAATGTAGAAACGTTAACAGTTCTTTTATTTTAATTATACACTAAAAGTGAAACAAAAACTCCTAATTTAGACCCACTGTACTTGACCAATGAAACTTTCAGGGTACCAAGGCCTGACATTTTGCCAGAAGCTCCCAAGAAAGTGAATATGTTGTTATGCTACATTGATTTTCCCCCCTAAATCAGTAAATGCATGGATTATGGTAAGGATTCAGTTTCATAAGAGAGCTAAAAACGTATTTTCAGATGATAAATTAAAGAACTCTGCTTTAAAAGAAAAAAGTCAAATGGCAGACAACACAGGTACTACTGCTTCTTTTGTGAATACAGGTTAAAAATGATGACAGGATTTCCATTTTTGGGTGACATAATAATTATGTACCTTTAACCATTACAATTTTTCTCTTCTTTTTTCTTCCAAAACTCATGACATGCCCGATCCATAAACAAAAAATCTCTTAACTAGCAATATTAAGCAGTAAGAAAACAAACCATATGTCAGACTGTTTTCAAACAGCAGCACCAATTGCTTGAGGGGCATCAATAAAGAAAACCACTCAATAAACCTGTGAATGTCAAAGCAAGGACAGATCCATTATTGAAACACATCCACATCATCTGTATGGAATAATCCCTTCATTACATGACAATAAATAAACGAGTGAAATGTCATTGCATATAAGTCACATTTTGCATAGTGATCGGTCAAACTGCTTTCGACATTCATCGATCGTTATCAAAAGATGCTTTTACGTAACAAAACATATGGAAAATATATATATATACACTGGCATATTCACAATGTAAGGCACTGTGTCAACATGTTCTTGTTTATTATTTGATTATTCTAGAGCAGTGTTTCTCAACCCTGGTCCTGGGCGCCCCCCAGCACTGCACATTTTGTGTGTCTCCCTAATCAAACACACCTGATTCAACTCATTAGCTCATTAAAAGAAACTCCAGGACCTGAAATGTGTGTGTCAGATAAGGGAGACATACAAAATGTGCAGTGTTGGGGGCGCCCAGGACCAGGGTTGAGAAACACTGTTCTAGGGTCTTCTGAATTCAAAGCAAATTCAAGTTTCCAATACAAAGTAGTTCAAGGGTCCACAAATGAGACAGAGATGTATCTGACCCCCTCTATGGTGGGCAGACCCTCGTGGTAGTGAGTGAGGCGTCCAGGGTGCAGGAGTGCCCAGCCTCTCCTGGGAGCGTTAACGGAGCAGTTGTACCTCAAGAACCGGCAGCCGCCACCCTGAACAGAAAGTCACGGATCGTTAATACAGTCGGCTCTTGCTCTGTCAAACTGCTTCAAAATAGCAGAAACATATTTAAAGGGGTCCTATTATGCTCTTTTACAAAGTCTTGATTTTGTTTTGGGGGTGTACTAGAACAGGCT
>NW_015557175.1:167251-173531 GCF_001515605.1 Sinocyclocheilus anshuiensis
TTAGCTGGGCCAGTGTGTGCTGTGATTGGTTAGCTGGGCCAGTGTGTGTTGTGATTGGCAGCACTCTGTGCCTGGTTGGGAAATGTCATGCCCCTTACCATAGCTACCTGTGAGCTTCTGTATAAATATGGCGTCAAAATCAAATCAATTTGAGCGCGATTTAAACCAGATGATAGTTGTTTCACTTTACAAGCACGAAGAAGGTATGGAAGCCCATTTCTGCCACTAAAAAAAAAAAGAGGTAATTGTGACTTTTTTTCCCTCACATTTCTGGCTTTTTCCTTGCAATTGTGAATTTAACCTCTCGCAATTCTGACTCTATTCCGTATTTTGTCTCGCAATTGGTCGAGATATAAAAATCACAATTCTGAGAAAAAAAGTCAGCATTTCATTTCATTTCAGTTTAAATCTCGCACTTATGACTATTTCACAGAGTTATGAGTTTATGTCTCACAATTCTGACTTTATAACACGCAATTAGAACTTTATCATGCAATTCTGACTTTATAACACGCAATTAGAACTTTATCATGCAATTCTGACTTTATAACTCACAGCTGCGAGTTAAAATTTAGAGAAAACACAATTCTGAGAAAAAAAGTCAAAATTGTGAGATAAAAAGTCACAACTACACTTTTTATTTTTTATTCAGTGGCAGAAACAGGCTTCCACAAAAAGGAGATAATTAGGATGCATAGAAAACAAATGTACAATTTAAAATGTATAATTTTATGGTAAAAGTTAAAACCATATTTTTTTGGCTTTTTACAACTTCATTTCACCACAAACAAAAGCTAAATTTGCTTTAATATAATATTTTAATAACACCAGAAAAATTAATAAAACTCACAATAATTTCTGCACTCAGTAAAGCTAGCCAGTATGTTCTGCACATACTATGAATACTATAAAACACTAATCAAAATACTAAGCAAAATTGTTTTTTTCATTTGTTCTATGGGGAGTGTAATTTGCTTTTAGACAACTGAACAAAACAGTAACAAACCATGATTCACGCTCACCAGGAAAACAAGATTTTAGATTAGAACAATATAAAAATGCACTTTAAATAAGACACTTAACAAAAGGCATTTAACAAAAAGAAAACGGTGTATAGCAGAGCCAAGCATCACAGCCATGTTTTCACTCACCTGATAGTCAATTCCCACTTGATTGAGCGCAATATTGATAGTGAAAGTAGAGGCGTCATGATGTGGTCTTAATGCGGGTTGTTCATCAGGTTTATATCTGACTACAAACGCCAGATCAAACTGAGCCTGCAGGAGACAAACACACACACAGATGCAGTCATCATGCAGCATTCACTGCCCAAAGAAAGACCTCCATTCTGGAACATAACGAAGAATTCTCATAATAAAAGAATTCTGGAGTATCTCAAATATATGGTTTCACTGTAAATATGTCACATTTATGGCAGTGAAATAGATTGTGAATGCTGCTTCATGTTGACATGCAAAAGTTAAAAAAATTAGGATTTGTAACGTTTTTGAAAGAGTCTTATGCTCACTAAGGCTGCATTTATTTCATCAAAAATACAGTAAAAATACTAATATTGTGAAATATTATTACAATTTAAAATAGCTGTTTTCTATGGGAATATATTGTAAAATGTAATTTATTTCTGTGATGCAAAGCTGAAGTTTCAGCATCATTACTTCTTTATGATCCTTCAGAAATCATTCTAATATGCTGATTTGCTGCTCATGTATCATCAATTATTATTGGTTATTATGGTTCTTATTATTATCAATATTGAAAGCAGATTTTGTTAACTTCATATTTTTGAGGAAACCATTTGTTTATGATTCTTATATGAATAGAAAGTTTAGAAGAACAGCATTTATTTGAAATTGAAATCTTTTGTACCATTATAAATGTCTTTACTGTAACTTTAACTTCACTAATTACTTCTTCGATGTCAGGAGAACAAAGTAAGGCTTACCATTGTGTAGTACCCTGGATACATTTTCTCAGTGACCGGCGCTGCATAATCCAAAAGGAACTTCTGCCATTCTTTATCGTAGCCCACCTGATTCATGTGGATATCAACAGTGGGGACATTTTCATATCCGCCTAGGATCCTTTTGTCCTAAAAGCAAAAGAAGTCGTAATCATGCTCAAATACATTTTAAGGTAAGGCAAAATAGCATTGGGATGAAACAGAAAAACAACAGCAACAACAACATACCACATTTCTACCTCCTGACCACTGGCCAAAATGTTCCATCTCTTCAATGAGATGTTTGCAGGCCACGTCAGTGAAAACAGGGAACCAGTACACATCAGGGCACGGCTACACAGAGAATTACAAAGAAGTTTTACATTAGAATGACTTTACAAAAGACTCAAAAACATTTGTTGTGCTTGCCATCACTGTTACTATCGCTCCTTTTTAGGTTTGGCGATGTAAACAAACCCTAAACCTAAGTGTTAAATAAAACAATGACAAATACCATTGAAGGAGGGACCCGAGTCATTTCTAAGAGATTGGGGATGCTCTCTTTTTACTTGGGCCAGGATGCAGTCATCTAAAAACCACACAGTACCATGTAGCAAAATGCTTAAAACAACAGATCACCTCTGTAACCTCAGAGAAGCACCCTGACAACCAAATACAACACTTTAGCATTACGGCAGCGAGTTTTGTCCTGATGCTCACCATTTATAAAAACAGTAATACTGTGAAATAATATTACAATTTAAGACAACAGTTTTCTACTGTAATATATTGTAAAATGTCATTTATTCCTGTGATCAAAGCTGAATTTTCAGCATCAGTGTCACATGATCTTTCAGAAATCATTCTAATATGCTGATATGCTGCTCAAGAAACCTTTTTTTTATTATTATCAATGTTGAAAACCGTTCTGCTTAATATTTATTATATATGATTATTTGATGAACAAAGTTCACATTTGAAATAGAAATATTGTGTAACACTATAAAAGTCTTTACTGTCACTTTTGATAATTTTAATGCATCTTTGCTGAACAAAAGTATACATTTCTTTAAAAAATTGCTGACCTCAAAATATTTTAAAGGTAGAACAGTTTATATATTCTCAAAGACAGGACTATATATGTTAATAATTTTAACAAAATAAGAGAGCTCATGACAATTGCATGTTATTTTTTATTTAGTACTGTCCTGAGTAAAATATTTCACATAACAGATGTTTATATACTCCACAAGAAAATTTATAAAAATGACCCCGTTCAAAAGTTTACATACCCTTAAATCTTAATACCGTGTGTCGTTTCCTGGATGATCCACGACTGTTTTTATGTTTTGTGATAGTTGTTCATGAGTTAAGGCTGCATTTATTTCATCAAAAATACAGTAAAAATACTAATATTGTGAAATATTATTACAATTTAAAATAGCTGTTTTCTATGGGAATATATTGTAAAATGTAATTTATTTCTGTGATGCAAAGCTGAAGTTTCAGCATCATTACTTCTTTATGATCCTTCAGAAATCATTCTAATATGCTGATTTGCTGCTCATGTATCATCAATTATTATTGGTTATTATGGTTCTTATTATTATCAATATTGAAAGCAGATTTTGTTAACTTCATATTTTTGAGGAAACCATTTGTTTATGATTCTTATATGAATAGAAAGTTTAGAAGAACAGCATTTATTTGAAATTGAAATCTTTTGTACCATTATAAATGTCTTTACTGTAACTTTAACTTCACTAATTACTTCTTCGATGTCAGGAGAACAAAGTAAGGCTTACCATTGTGTAGTACCCTGGATACATTTTCTCAGTGACCGGCGCTGCATAATCCAAAAGGAACTTCTGCCATTCTTTATCGTAGCCCACCTGATTCATGTGGATATCAACAGTGGGGACATTTTCATATCCGCCTAGGATCCTTTTGTCCTAAAAGCAAAAGAAGTCGTAATCATGCTCAAATACATTTTAAGGTAAGGCAAAATAGCATTGGGATGAAACAGAAAAACAACAGCAACAACAACATACCACATTTCTACCTCCTGACCACTGGCCAAAATGTTCCATCTCTTCAATGAGATGTTTGCAGGCCACGTCAGTGAAAACAGGGAACCAGTACACATCAGGGCACGGCTACACAGAGAATTACAAAGAAGTTTTACATTAGAATGACTTTACAAAAGACTCAAAAACATTTGTTGTGCTTGCCATCACTGTTACTATCGCTCCTTTTTAGGTTTGGCGATGTAAACAAACCCTAAACCTAAGTGTTAAATAAAACAATGACAAATACCATTGAAGGAGGGACCCGAGTCATTTCTAAGAGATTGGGGATGCTCTCTTTTTACTTGGGCCAGGATGCAGTCATCTAAAAACCACACAGTACCATGTAGCAAAATGCTTAAAACAACAGATCACCTCTGTAACCTCAGAGAAGCACCCTGACAACCAAATACAACACTTTAGCATTACGGCAGCGAGTTTTGTCCTGATGCTCACCATTTATAAAAACAGTAATACTGTGAAATAATATTACAATTTAAGACAACAGTTTTCTACTGTAATATATTGTAAAATGTCATTTATTCCTGTGATCAAAGCTGAATTTTCAGCATCAGTGTCACATGATCTTTCAGAAATCATTCTAATATGCTGATATGCTGCTCAAGAAACCTTTTTTTTATTATTATCAATGTTGAAAACCGTTCTGCTTAATATTTATTATATATGATTATTTGATGAACAAAGTTCACATTTGAAATAGAAATATTGTGTAACACTATAAAAGTCTTTACTGTCACTTTTGATAATTTTAATGCATCTTTGCTGAACAAAAGTATACATTTCTTTAAAAAATTGCTGACCTCAAAATATTTTAAAGGTAGAACAGTTTATATATTCTCAAAGACAGGACTATAATCTTATACAGTATGTACTATTACAAACTAACTATAATCTTCAGAAAATTCTGCTATTATAATGATTTAGGTGAATACTCACCATTTCTATAAGACCATCTCTCAAAACTTTGGAATAATTCTCATGAATGTATCTTTCCTCCCATTCCTGTTCCAGAGAAAAAAATGAAAGAACAATAAGGCAAAAACAACGCGTAAACTAACAATAAAGCATTAATGCGTTGTATAATATTAAATTAAATGTTGCTGTGATTTTATCTTACCACAGGGTTTTCAAAGATCTGCCAGAGATCATTGTGCAAGTGGTTTGTCTGGTAATTTTCAGTCGATAAAACTCGACCGAAAGTGTGCATATTTGTTACGAACATGAAGACACCCTAGGATTGGAAAAAAAAAAAAAGAAGATACATTTTATATATATTTAACTGCCCTTCAGAGGCTACAGAAGATAGTTACATGTTTCTCAGAATACAAAATAAGTAAAATTTACCCTGATCTTCAAATTCAAAAGGTTTGCACTCGTGGCTCTTAATGCATGGTTTTTCCTTCTTGAGCATGAGTGAGCGTATGAACCTTCTGTAATAGTTGTATATGAGTCCCTCAGTTGTCCTCAGTGTGAAAAGATGGATCTCAAAATCATACAGTCAATGCTGGAAAAGGTTCAAATATGCAGAAGATGCTGGAAAACCAAAGAATGTGCAGGAGCTGGGGGATTTTTTTTGGGGGGGGAACTGCTCAGGACCAAGGCAGGACTCATGAACAACTATCACAAAACAGAAAAACAGTCATGGATCACCCAGGAAATGACACGCAGTATTAATATTCAAGGGTATGTAAACTTTTGAACAGGGTCATTTTTATAAATTCACTTATTATTTTGTCTTGTGGAGTATATATAAACATCTGTTATGTGAAATAGCTTATTCAGGACAGTACTAAATAAAAAATAACATAATTTTCATGAGCTCTCTTATTTTGTTAAAATTATTAGCATATTTGCATATTCTGTAAGGGGTATGTAAACTTATGAGCACAAACGTATATGTATGTCCGAGGAAAAAAACTCCCAACCTTTTTTTAGGGTCAGAGGAAAAAAGGTTAGGAACCACTGCTCTATGCTATGGAGGCCATTCTAATTACCAAAACAAGAAACAAAACACATCTTTCCAAAAACCACTTCTTGCATCATTGTATAAAAGAGAGCAGAAGATAAATGGGGAGGCTATTGCACCAGAGCCATATTTCGCAATACAACAGGGATACTTCCCTCAGCTTTCACTTAATCCTGAGGCACAGGAAGCAGTGAATGTCATCCGAACCATAGGCAGAGGAAGTGGCCAACAGATTCAAATTGTCAGCAGTGATTCATGCTGCATCCT
>NW_015557175.1:173589-204885 GCF_001515605.1 Sinocyclocheilus anshuiensis
TATATATATATATATATATATATATATAATCAGCAAGATATAAGATGTAAGATATTTTTCTATTTTCATTGCAGCGATATGTGTCGAGACGACATTGACTGTGAATACAGTTGGTTTGAATGTATTTTATTTCTCCTGGTGATTTGAGTGTAATGTCTGACCTTGTTTCGAACTTTGGAGCAGAAGGCCATATCCGGATCAAGCGTTGCAGATTCAAACAGGTCAGGATCTTTGAGATCAGTCCTCAATGTATCGGCTTTTATCAGGAATATGTGAGAGACGTATGGCACATTCCACAAACCCCTGTGGAGGCACCGGAGAACAGTCACATGTTTGCCATTTGCCCCAGTTTGATACATTTCAAAGACTGCTTCATATTTTTAGAGCAGTGAAATACACTCAACATACCAGACCTCCTTCCAACAACAATATCTCTGTGGATTCTCAGTGATTTCACAGAACAAATGAAACGAACTAAACACCAACTTACATGCGGCGTCCTTTAACTATGTCCATGTAATCCTCTGACCTGGCGTAGTACCCGTCGGCACTGAGCGCACCCCAGAAGTTTGTCCACAGACGCCCGGGTTTGGTCATCATTGGTGCAATGAAAGGCCTGTGAGGTTCATAAAAACTGATTAGAATCAAAGAAAAAAGGCTTTGAAGGCATCAATATCAGGCATCCTCCACAGGTTTGCATGGCAAGTACATTATTGTACGTGCAATATTTGTGCATGCTTACAAACAGATGCTATCCATACAGGTTCATTATTTCAAAACCTGAAATATATGTTTAAAGCCACCATTACTATATTTCAATAGGGGACATGAACTCAACAAAGAAAACATATTTGCCTTCATTTGTCAAGTACTTTCATTTCTTCAAGTCTTACTTCTTCACTTACTTATTGAGCTCAATTAAGATTCTAAGCATGTCTTCATTCTTTAAAACCACGTCCACGTCTATGCTGAAGAAGTATTCACAGTCAATGTCGTCTCGACACATATCGCTGCAACGAAAATAGAAAAAAAGAAATCAATGGAATATTCAAAGCATAGAGGAGCCATTCGTACAATGACAAACTATGGCCATGTCCACACGTACATGGGTATTTTTATAAACTGAGTTTTTCCTTTAAAAAAATCTCCGTCCACATGAAAACGCAAACGCATGCTATGAAGCACTGTCAAGAGCATGCCGAGCCAACAGGTGGCGATATAATCTCAACCGTAAAGCCATGTTGGCCAATCAGAAGCCTGAAAAAGTCTCCAGTAGGCGGAGATAACAGCGCAGGCTCCAACGTCACAAGCCAAAAGCTCTGGTTTTGCTGTCTACACGATAACACTGCAACCGGAGTTTTTGAAAATCTTCACCCTGGCAGGCATTTTCAAAAATGTTCGGTTTTAGTGACCTGGTGCTGCGTTTGTGTGTGGACGAACGGCCAAACCGCGTAGAAAAAGATGCGGTTTTAAAAATAACCGCGTTTGTGTGAAAAGGGCCTATGTTCACCGGTTATGGACGTTGAAGTATTAAAACTGACTGTTTATTTTTTGTAAAAATAACTATTGTATTTAAAAAACACACTCACAAGCCAATATTACGTGAGGTCACAGGATCTATATCCTCCTCTGGTCCAATCAGCTTCACATCCTGGTATTCAGACTCGTGATACTCCAGAAATGTGCGTATGTGTGGTTCGTGATGTAATTCCTGCAAAAGACATGAATCAAAAGGATTGTCCTTCACGGTATATACTGAACATAAAAAAAAACATCCATGAAGAATTACAGTAATGAACATCAATGTAGGCGATTCATTAATATACACAAAGTCCATGTGAATCTAATCTGATCCGCCTTTAATGAAGACCCAACTTATGAAAAAACACTCAACAGGACAGGCGTATCAGTTCCCTAATACTGATCTTAGATAGATAGATGTCTATATAATAATAAATAAGGACTGTCACCATTTTAAGAGCTTAATTGGTAACACTTTACAATAAGGTCCCATTTATTAAAGAGGTCATATGATGCGTTTGCATGTTTTCCTTTTACTTTAGTGTGTTTTGTAGCTGTTTGTGCATGTATACGATCGGCAAAGTTACAGAGCTCAAAGTCTACCACAAAAGGAATTTTTCTGTCTAAAAGAGAAGGCTGATCCAGACCGGCCGAAAACGCCTCACATATCTACGTCACTATGTGGAAATATTTGCATAATACCACCCAAATGGATACGCAAAGCAAGACGGCGTGGTTTCAGGTATGGCAGTAGTGTTGTTGCCGCCATGCCGTGGAGACGCTTTGTGTTTCTATGCGGAAGCAAAAGCACTTTTTTGGCCTTTCCGAAAGTGGACGCAATTAGGAGTCAGTGGTTAACATTTATTTACAACACTGTTCCAGAACAGTACAACCCAAATGTTCGAGTGTGAGCAGCAAAGTTTCCTGAACCTGGGAGAGCACAAGGCCGGCTGTGCAGAAAGGCTGTTTCTAAAATATGGGGCAATTCCAACTTTGCTCGGACAATCTGGAGCTTCTGAATCAGAGCCTGTAAGTAAGTTTTATAATTTGCTATTGACTGTTCAAATGCTGAGTTTGGTGAAGTGTAGAGTAATGCTTACTGTTTGTCGTTCTTACGATCACAAGTGCAGACAGAGATGGATTTATGTTTACAAACGTAGTATCCTCTGTTCTCTGAATATAACTGCCGGCGAAAAGACGACAAACATGATTCACTACATGTTCTGCTTCACACTGGACGCTCGAGTAGAGCCTGTTGTGATATAGTAAAACTGACGGCATTATTAACTGTTCTTATCATTGCTTTGGAAGCTAAAGCTCACGATTATGGTAAGGGGCATTACATTTCCGACACATGCTTGAGATGTTCGGCCAATCACAACGCACTGGGTCAGCTGGCCAATCAGAGCACACTGCGCTTTTGGAAGGAGGGGCTTTGTAGAAATCGACACATTTTTTTTCAACAAATCCTAGACGGCCACCGGGACAAGACCATAGGAACCAGTTGAGTCCTCTGCACAATCTGACTTTGCTGCAGCCTGGAATTGAACTGCTGGTTTCGTCTGGTCAGAGGAGAATGGCCCCCCGACTGAGCCTGGTTTCTCCCAATGTTTTTTCTTCATTCTGTCACCGATGGAGTTTCGGTTCCTTGCCGCTGTCGCCTCTGGCTTGCTTAGTTGGGGACACTTCATTTCCAGCGATATCGTCGACTTGATTGCACAGATACTATTTAAACTGAACTGAGCTGGATGTTGACATCACTGAATTCAATGATGATCTGCCTTTAACTGAACATTGAGTGTTTACTTTTGTCACTTTGCATTAATGACACCTACTTAATGCTGCAAAGTTGCTTTGAAACAATCTGTATTGTTAAAAGCGCTATATAAATAAAGGTGACTTTACTTGACATTTTAGAAAGACTGTGAATAGAGGATCTGCAATAATGAACAGTACGTGAAAAAATAATGCATTTTTTGAACATTAAAGCATGCTAACATATTCTATTACACCCAATACACAAAATAATGAGCTTTGAAAATAGCATCATATGACCCCTTTAACATTTGCAAATGCATTAGCTAACATGAACTAACATTTATTTTTGTTAATGTTAGTTAGTAAAAATATAATTGTTCATTGTTTATTCATGTTAAAAATGTATTAGTAAATGTTGAAATTACCATTGACTAATATTAATAAATGCTACAAGTATTGTTCATTGTAAATTCGTGTTAACTGATGTAGTTAACAAATGTTAACAATGAAACCTTATTGCAAAGTGTTAAGGCTTAACTGTTAAAAATGCACAGAGTTATAAATCTGAACATAATGTTTTACCTGATTATAGATGAATAATCGGAGGCGGTTTTTGGGGTATTTGAGGTTAAGCAAGCGCTCAAAGAACACAGAGACGAAGGGCGTGGGCTGCTGGATGAAGATCCCAATGACCACCACAGGATATTCACTCTCCTGCAGACAAAAAACAGCCAAGCCATTCATAAACCAAGCAATTATTTAGCTGAAGCTTAATTTCAATTGAAATGTATATGTTTGGCTGCCTATGGAAGTGTCTATGAATGCTTATGGTGTAAACAGTGAAAAATGTGCAGTAATTAGATTTTTATTGGTGTAAATTAATGTAGTCACGTTCATAAAGTTCTATATTATTTTGTGTATTATTATTTTTTTAATTATTTTAATTTTAAAATTTGTATTGGTTCAATGCAATGTATTGTATGTGAACAGTGAACACTGAATTGAATTTCAGCTTTTTATTTCAATTTTAGATTTGTTTATTTATTTATTTAATATGTCTGAATCAGCCTGACTAAAGTAGGTCATTTTTAAGGGTCACATCAGGTATAAACAGCTCCTTCGGATAATAACTACACAATGTCAATCTTTACATTGTTATCATGAATATTTAATAATCAAGATGTATGGAGCCCTGCACATGCCATGCAGAAGAAAGAAATAGGTATTGAGGCCATAAATTAAAAATTTGTTCCCACAACTTAATAATTTGTGGCCACATTTTTTGTGTTTAGTTTGGTTACTAATTAATTAGTCATGGGAACTAATTCTTAATTTGTGGCCACAATATCTTGCTTTTTCCCCCTTCATGCTCCGTAAAAGTGGATTTGACTAAAGTTATTTAATAAAACAATCTATACAATAAATCTAAACACAACAGTTCCTTTATAAATGGCTTTCATGATTAATTTTAATTAAAAAAAATGATTAAAAAAAACGTAAGGCCCACCTGGAGTCCAGAAAGAGGTCGCAGACCCTCGTTACATAATGTGCAGCCAGTCTCAAACATCCACAGATGTGGGATATAGTTCCCTAGGTAGTTTATCTGAAGCTGAAAGAAACAGCATTTATTTTTTATTACTATTATTAAACTGAACAAGACAGAACGCTATAGAAAAGATCTTACTTTTACATTACAGTTATTTGGATCATAACACTAAAATAGTTTTACTTTGGTGGGTCCGTTGCCATGGATAATAACAGGTAGAGTGTTGTAAAGCACATTTCTGGCTCGCACGCGTCCATCTTCAAACTTCAGCACGACCTCATCTGTTCATGCAATTAAAACAAAAAAATTATCATTAATATTCTGATTAAAATTCAACATTATCATTCAGTTGCAGCTGAATTCTGTTTGAATCGTTGTGTAGTTATATGATCAGTTAAATGTCCATAAATATCCACTGGCCCATTCATAAAGGATTTCCTCCATAAATGTTTAAATGAATCTCCCTTGGGCATCTGTAATGGACACCTCTGATCCAGAAAGAGAAAGGAAGCTTTTTAAACCACCTAAAGTCGCTCTCCTCCCACAATCTGGCAGTGAGTCAAAACTACAGCTGCCAGGCGAGCAGAACGCAGCTTTAAACTCAAATAGAAGACTTCAGTCCACGTGAAACCAATCAGCATTTGAGACCCTCAGCAAAGCATTGCATTGGCGATTCCTCATTAAACTGAAAGGTTACAGAAAGAGGAAACATCCCAGCAGGTATCAGAGAGCGAGAACTGTACTGACGCTGCACCATAAAAAGGGATGTTTTTCTTCAGAGAGCTGATGCTAGGGAGAAATTTGCAGAAGCCTCCTTAAAGTTTACATTGGAGCTGTTCTCCAATTAAATCTCTAACAGCTGTATTTCTAAAGCGGGCTGTAAGAACACGAAACGATACACTTACCAAGAGCTCCGTGAAGATTCTGGAACAATCTGCACTTGTTGTCCAGAGTTATATTTATAGACTTCTAAAGAGGAAATGACAGGGAAGAAAATGTCAAAACACAGTGTAAACACATTTAATGTGTCATTACTGAAAACTGTGAACTTGAATGTGCATTCTGAGAACAGGGCAACATATCTTAAAACAGAGCAATAAAGTTTTAGGAAACCACGCTATGCCCAACAAACTATAGCCAAACACTCACTCTTTTCTCCGGGTTGATATATAGCTTGGTGAAAAAGAGTTGGTCACTGTCACTATCTGCTCCTGACCAGTCCGAAAGCATCTGTTTAAGATTGGGTGCATAGCCAATGAAGCCTAGAAAAAAAGAAAACATCCAGCGTAACAATGGAAAAAAGCCTATAAATAAACAGACGCATATTATTACTATCTGGTTTAGGTGTGTACTTAGATGATTTAAACTTTGAATTATTAGTCATGAAAAGAAGGAAGAGAGTGGATTTTCAGAGAGGCCACAGATGGCAATAATGACAGTAAAGTAGTCTCTGATTATATGCAAGTATGAGAAAAATGAGAGATTGTGAGAAAGGAAATTAAAAAAGGAAGAAGCCTCAAAAGTCTTAGTAAAGCAGTTCCTAGTAAATGTAGCCTAACTCTCTACAAAGACAAGAATATGAGCTCTTCGCAATTACATTCAACCGCTGAATTATAAGGTTAAAAGTGATTATTTCAGTTGGTGGTATGCTTGGTTATAGCTACTGTATGATGAATTACAAGATATTATTACATGCATTGGTTTGCTTCCATTCTATTCTATGCACCATTGCCTACAAAACTGAAGCATTCATCCACTGTTAAAATAATAATTTTATAATTGCTGAATTTAGGGCTTTAAAATAAACAAAAACCCAAGTATAACACCTACTGTAATCGACAAAATAAAGTATAATTGTATATACAACACAGTTCTAATTGTAATGAATTATTTTGTTTTGTTTTGAAGACATTTTATTGAAGTATTACAGTAATGACGAGAGGGGGGTGGCGTGTTTACGTGCCCTCGCGATGCGGACGAATGCGATTTTCTTGGAATTTTGATCCATAACTTGGAACAAGGGGCCGTAAAGAGGGCTGCCTAGCCATTAAAATTACAGGTTTAATTTTCATGAAAATAACGTAATGGATCTTAGTGGTCCTAAAAAGAGCCTCTTTGTATTTAAATAAAAAACATTTTTTAAATTACTCTTTTGATTTTGTGGTGAAATATATGGTGCATTCGAGTCATGTCGGAAAGATCGTACTTTAGGAGTTGAACGCACATTAACGCCACCACAATATCATAATCATGAATGGGAAACTCTTTTCTTTGAGCCCGAGTTTACCGAGTGACAGTAAATTTATTTTATATATATATATACATACAGTAGTCAACATTTGAAGTGGATCAAAAAAGTTCATCAAAGTTGTCCTAGGACAAGAACGCATTTCGGTTTTAGGTTTAAGGACAACTTTGATGAAAGGTTTTGATCCACTTCAAATGTTGACTAATATATATATATATATATATCTACAATATAACTAACTAAAATAAATATAGTATTTTGTAATATGTATAGGAAATATAGTATTGTTCAATTATGATTGTGTATATATATATATATATATATATATATATACACACACACACAATTAAGGTTACACTTTCATAAATATAATAAAAAAAGCAAAAATACACCTGTTACACATTTGTATTCATCATTTTATAGAATTAAAAAACATTGCTGTATTTTTTGTAAAAAAAAGGATAACGACATCTTGCTCTGACTAAAGAGATGTGAACACACCTGATGCCGTATTTATGACTTTCCGACTAGTAAACAAACCTCCCAGGAGGACTTAAACGCACCAATAACTCCAACATGTCATTGTGAAATGTATGTGTAAATGATTCATAACATTCATTTTGAATCCAAAACTATACAAAATGGAGCTAATAGAGCTTATCGTACATCTAAAGCTAATAATAGAACAAGAGAGGAATACATGCCTCCTGCTCCAAGGAACCTCTTCCCTTCCCTGACATGAGGATGCTTGTCTTCCAGGTGACGGTCCGGCCAGATGAGCGTCTCGGCAGAAAACACAACTCTGTGCTTGGCCTGCTGAAACTTCTTCAGCAGCTCTCTCGGACCAGAAGAAAAGATCACGTCATAGCTGTGGAAAGCCCAAGCATAAACAATCGTTACTGTCAATGATCAACACTGATAGCGGAAACGGTACAGACAAATCATTCCAGGCATGATTATGATGGACATAACTACCTATCCACTAAAAGAATGACTCTGTTCTCGTCCTGTATGTCCTCCAGAGCAGACTTCAGCAGGCGCACCTTCTGCCCTCCACCTGGAGGAGACATGTAATCTCCACCTTTCCATGTTTCACCCCTCCCGAGAACCTAAAAAACGGCAGAGGAATGTCAGGCATCAGTCTGTGGATAATAACCTGTGAACTGTGTTATATTGGGGGCATATAACAAAAATGTCAAGGTCATATTTAACCCTGATATCAAGAGAAAAACACAAAGATGTAATTTTCATTAAGAACAAAAAGTGACAGGATGATGCTAATTAATAAAATACTACAAAATTACATGCAATATATTTATATACATCAGAATAAATTAAAGGTAAAATAGTAATGATTTATGCATTACGATTTAAACAGTATATAATTATGTTTTTGTGCATTATAGCAAGGATGAGAATGATATTTTTGGCATGTTTAGCATACAGGACGATGATGCATCAACCAATGTGTTATTATAGGAAATAAATAGATTTTTCTAAGTGTCTTTATCTACTATTCTAATTAAAATTGTATTTTGACAATTTAGTCGAATAATTGAATAACCGATGACAGACGAAGCAGAATCCCAGTAAAAAAGATTAATTTAAAAGGTAAATTTATGCTATGACTTTTATACAGGCATAGGCTATTTACATATTTAATTGCCCATATTTTAATTGAAGATTAGTCATAAAAGCACCACTAATTTCACTCAATTAGCCTATAAGTTTCAATGAATGCGAAGAGATACTGAATAATAACCCCATTAATTACAATAAGTATTTCATTTAAAAATAATAACACTACTACCAACATGCCACTTGGGTCCTTCTGTGCCAACTCTGGGGCCCATTTTACCCAAGGGTCTCTTGAGCTAAAAAACTATAGCTTTCACTGCACAAATCCAAAAAGCATTGATGTGTCCACAAATCATTCCCAAATAGACACAAAAACTTTAATATTCAATATAATATGATGCCATAGATGATTCTTTTCTAGAGAAACAAAACTAGATTAACCTCAAAACTGTTTCGACTGACTTAAATCTCACAAATGACTAAATTCATCAGAAGTGTTTAGATGAGATTTTGTGCCTTCTATAGCTAGTCAAGAGAAAAAAAATCGATCTGAATTCTAACCTGATGACTTCATAGAAAACCCTAACGTTGCACTTTATTAACATACTTATTTCAAACCAGTGACTGTAGAATAACCGCCTCACCTTGATGGTGTAATTGAAGTGCTTTGCGGATCTCAAGAAGCGCCTGAAGCCATCAGTCTCCTGCGTGGCTACAGTCAGCACGAGAAGATCTCCTGAAAACACACAACAGCATGAACACACAGAAACGTGCAGCTCCTCTGTCTACGTGCTGGAAGAGCACATCCTAATGGGAATCCCACATCCGCTGCTCTCTTGTGAGGATCAGACAGGAACTCCAGGCACAGCTGCAATCTTAAAGGGATAGTTCACCCAAAAATGAAAATGTGATGTTTATCTGCTTACCCCCAGGGCATCCAAGATGTAGGTGACTCGTATACATTATTCGCCTGGCGCAAGAAAGCTAATTCTGCTGCAAAAGTGGTATCTCTTTAGCCGACACTAAGGCGTTTTCTATCATGTGTAATGCACTGTGCTTTATTTATTTTTCTTGCGCAGTCTAGGTAACCCTTACGAAAAAGAAGTTTATTCAAGTGTTCTATTAGTATACTTCTTTTAAACTACAAATAGGAAAGTATACTTTTAGTCTACTTTAGTATAAGTTCACTTTTAGTATAGTTGCAGTACAAACTAAACACATTAGATGTAAACTAGTTGTGTACTCAAAGTTTACTACTGTTATACTTAAAGTATACTTTTATATACTAGAAAGTGGGCCAATTTAGTCCCAAGGAGTATTGAAATAGTACACTTACAAGTATACTACTAGTACACTGATATTTGTATACTTACTACATAAAGTATACTTAAAAATATACTTGAACTTTACTTAAGTATACTTACTAAAATAAACTTGAAGTATACTACTTTTTGGTAAGGGAACCTTGAATATATCTGGCTCCGAGAAAACGAGCGTAGCAACGATGTAACAAAGTATTTTGTTGCACTCACATTTCGCAATTTTTGTTTTTTTGTTGCTCTTATTTACATTTTGAGAAATGTGAGAACTTTTTGCATTGTTTTAGTGTAATTTGCTGTGGTTTATCATCATAAACTGAGCTGATCTGCACTGATCTGTGTGAAGAAGGGGTCCACGTCAGCGGTGAGTCTGGAGAACTTTATCTATGCAAACAATCCTGTTCACACTGGGATCAGCTGAAATCATTGCCTTACCCTCGGGGATCGAGCCCTGCTGATTACAGGCGAGCGGAGAAAAGGACGCAAACAAACAGGCGAGGACGACCAGCACTCCTCTCATCTTCGGACCCGTTATTCTTCTTCAGTCCTCCACAGTAACGGCGGCTGATGAAATAAGGCCTTTCCTCGAGAGAGAGTTAGTTCTGCATTCCCGAGCAAACACAGCCTGCCCACTGCTGCCTTTCTCCACCCCTCGGTTTCAGCAGAAGAAGAGGAGCAGCTCAGTTTGATATTAACTGGAGTTCAAAGCGTCACAACTAGCCTTGTCTCAATAAATGTATAAAATTATATGGAGAAAAAAAAGCATGAATAAAACCACTTGTTTTACTCTAATTAATATTGCTGATGGTATGTTAAAGTTTTGTCTTCAAAAAAAAAAAACTAGGCAAAACAGTTTGTTGAACACATGTTGTCATCCTGTGTAAGGCAAACTGTCACAATGGAATGTGAAATTAGATAGGCTTTTTAGCAAAAGTAAATTAAAACACAATATTTGAATATAGGCTAGTCACGAAATCTAATATATACATTTTTTAACCTTTTAATTATAAACATTTATAACCTTCCAGATGAAATCTTTATACAGTTAACTCTTGTCTGTACAGTGGGCTACAAATTGAATATGAATGTATTGCCGAAATGTACAGTATTACTAAATAGGAAAACAAATTAAGTCAGACTAATTAATAATAATAATAATGAAATATAAATTATATATACATTTATATTCATGTATTTAATTGACACTTTTATCCAAAGTGACTTACAAAAGAAGAACAAAAGTGATCCGTCACAGAGCCAACAATATGGTTTATTAGGCAACTAGAGAAAGCGATCTATTTATTTATTTTTTTTCAGAAATCATTTGAATATATTAAGTGCATTTATCAAATGTAAAAAAAAAATCGATAATCATATTTTATTATAAGTTATACAAGTATTGGTAGGCCTGTCAAAAAATATGCAGCATTTATTTATTTATTTATTTAATGCACATATAAAATATGTTGGTTACCCAATATAATTAAATACCAACACACTTATTTATTTATTTATTTATCTATTTATTTAAAAAAATAATAATAAATATATATTTTTTCCATTATATTTAAAACAACATATCTAATCTATTAGTTCCATAGACTAAAAACAGCAAAGACAGCAGTCTTCACCGTTTCGACGTTGCCAGGTCAGTCTTATATACTGGTCCAGGATCAGTTTTGTCTTCCACTGCTGCTGCGTTGCAGTGACGTTAAACACGCTGCTAAGGGCTGATCCTAGAACAGCGACTTCAAGCGCTTTAGTCCACAGCTCGAACTACGACAGGTCTTCGACACTTCCGGTGATTTTACGGCAGCCTGCTGGTCTCCTTCCTTCCACGAACAGAGGTGTCAGCTGGCTGAGAGAGACATGTACACACAGCAAATAAAACAGACAAGCGACCGTCGAAATAAACTCTAGCAGGAACACGCGGCTACGCGACGCAGTAAATGCGGAAGAGTGAACGCGCCATGTGGGTGAGCAGAAATGTGTTGACTAGCCTGATAACAGCAACTACAGCACTGCAATAAACAAAAACTCGTTGCGGCTACAAGTTGCTGGTTTAACAGATGTTTGGAGTTGTTTTGCACTTATTTGAACGCAAACTCGACACTCAAGTGTTTGCTTCTTCAATGAGGAAGTAGGGTTTTCCAGCACTCTGTGACTGAAGAAATTATTATAGCCCTTTTTGCGCGTTGCTCTTCAAGTTAAGCTTGATAAGTTAATACTACTATGCCTGTCAGAGCTGTTTGCCACTCCCAGCTTTTACTGCTGTCAGGAAGTCACTGATGCCCGCTGCAGTGATCGCCCTTCACTGAGGAAGCAGCAGTCGTTTATGTTCAGTCCATCAAAGAGCACTTGGAGCAGAAGACAGACCATGTGGCTTCAGCAGAGGTTAAAGGGGCTGCCTGGTTTGCTCTCGAGCAGCTGGGCCCGCCGTGTCTTGGTTGGATTACTGCTCTTCCTCATTTTCTACTGGTACTTGAGCTCAGATGGGCTCCTGAGGTTTCTCAGCATGTCCAGGGAGTCTGGAGGAGCTGCGGGGGTTTGTTTGCAGACTGATCTTCACAGGTGGGTGTCGTTGGTGGACCGAGGGGAGGGAGTGGTTCTCACCCCCCAGACCAAAGAAACCGTCCCGTTTGTGGTCGGTAATGGACATTTTCTGGTGGATGTGGACTCTAACAAACTCTGGGTAGCTTCATCTTCACAGCCTGGCTCCGCACCGGTTCACCAAACAGACTATGGACCGATTGTGCGATTGCAGTTGCCGGGATCGCACTCAGAAGCCCGGGGAATGATGCTGTGGTACAGAAAAGGCTCTGTTCTGTCCTCCCGGTGCATCCTGACAGCGTCTTCTCACGACTGCGTCATCATACGAGAGGAGTTTGTTGCGCATCGCAGTCGACCCAATGTTTATCTTCAGAGGATTCACATATCAAACCCTACAGACCGTCCGCTTTCGGTTGACCTGGCCACGGAGTCTCTGTCGTTTAGGAGCACCGTGGAGAAGATGGAGGAAAAGGAGCTTGTGCTCTCCTCAGGCCGGGTGCTCACGGAAAAGAAGGACACTGTGTTGGTGGTGGTGGCCACAAAGAAGCTGAGCACCAAGATCCAGGTTCCTGCCAAATCTGAATACTCAGAAAACCTGGTGAGCGTGATTCACACCTCGGAGCCCACCGAGGGCGGGAAACTGGACGAGACCCTTGGCAAACTGAGAGAAGGAGTCAAGAGAGAGATGGTGGATGTCCTCCGAGCCAATGTGGAAGAATTGATGCAAGAGCACCAGCAAGCATGGGTGGATCTCTTCATATCTGGCAAGTCGACTGAGCACAGTCTGACATAATTGCTATTCAATATATACATTTCAGGTTCATTGTATGCACCTCAACATTTTTTTTACAGTTCTGAATTAAAGGGATAGCTCACCCAAAAGTGAAAATTCTGGAATCATTTACTCATCCTCAAGTTGTTCCAAACCTGTATGAAATTCTTTCTTCTGTTGAACTCAAAAGTGGATATTTTGAAAATGTTGATAACCAAACAGTTGCTGATAGCCATTGACCAAGTCAAGTCAATGGCAACCAGCAAATGTTTTGCTACCAACATTCTTCAAAATATCTTCTTGTGTGTTCAGCAGAGGAGAGAAAGAGAAACTTATATAGTTTGGAATTTTTATTTTTGGGTGAACTATCCCTTTAATTAATATTAGGGGTCATATCATGACAAATCAAATTTTCCTTAATCTTAGAAGTATTCAGTGTGTTATGAAAACAAACAGTACATTAGTTTTAACTCAACCCCCCCCCAGAAAAAAAGACAGAAAGAAATATAAAAAATTGGACAGAAACTGGAAACTGCCACTAGCCAAATACAAGTATTATTGAGTGTAATGTAAAATGGCCTTCTCTACCAGCCACTGCACTCTTAAAAATAAAGGTTCCAAATGGAGGGTTGTGCAGCAATGAACCATAGAAGAACCATTTTCAGTGAACAATTCTTAAAAGACCCATTTTTCTAAACTACATCTACTTTTTCCACTATAAAGAACCTTTTGCACAATGGAAAGGTTCCATGGACATTAAAGGTTCTTTTGGAACAAAAGATGCCAATAAAGAACCTTTATTTTTAAGAGTGTACAAGATCTCAGATTAGCCTTTGTCAGGTAATGCTGCTGATTAGAAACAACAACACACTTCTTGAATAAGCGCCCTTTATTTATATATATATGTGTGTGTATATATATATAATTATATAATTATATATATATAATTTTCACTCAGTTTCTGTACTTTCACTTAAGAATAATATTTGAGTACTTTTAACACGTGTCACTTCACATCCCGATATCAATCACTAAGTTAAGAGGTCTAAATGTATTTATGTATTTTTATGTCATCTGTGGTAGGTGTGGGACCATAAAATGTTCGTTCCAATCATATTTCTCTGTCCAAGGATTACGATAGGCTGTCCTAACTCCCTGTCAACGTATGTATTTGCATATTTGAATACGTCATCAGCGCGTTCATTACGCTATTGCAGACCGAGCGAGAATGGAAGGCGTTATTATTGTAATATTAAGAGCTTTGTACTGTAATGTTTTCTCACCGGTGAATGAGAAATGAGCTAATCTGACAGCGTTGCATTCAATCCTCCATCAGCACCGTCTCTCATCATGTCACTGATTAGCCTCTGCTCTGCCGGTGCGCGGTCATGTGTTTTGCAGGAGGCTTTGGAGAGTGATTTGCAGGGAGGGTGGGATCTTATGCTTTCAGAGTTAGATTTCTATTGCTAGCCTTTCCGAAATTGCCTACCCTACCTTTAAGTATAATGTGACTCCTTTAAGGTTTCTATTCATGTGTTCACTTGCTTTAAGAACCTAAAAGGAAATGTTTCATAGTCTTTTGCTGCTTTACAGGTGTGGAAATCAGAAAGATCACAGACGCCCATACTCCGTCCAGTCGCACAGTCAACAACACGCTCTACTATATTCTGTCGACCTCCACAGCGCCCCTCCTGGATCAGAGTCTCACAGCAGAAGAGCACGAACGCCTGGAGTCCAGTCTGAACTACGCCGACCACTGCTTCAGCGGCCACGCCACCATGCACGCCGAGAACCTGTGGCCGGAGCGCCTGACCAACGTGGCTCAGATCCTGCAGCTGGTGAATCTCTGGAACCTGACCTTCCAGAAAAGAGGATGCAAGGTCCTCGTGGCGGCAGGCACTCACGGTATGATGCAAGGCATGGTCCTGAGTTTCGGCGGTCTGCAGTTCACCGAAAACCACCTTCAGTTCCAAGCCGACCCGGATGTTCTTCACAACAGCTACTCTTTGAGGGGCATCCATTACAATAAAGACCTTATCAACCTGGCCGTGCTGCAGGATGCTGAGGGTAAGCCCTTCCTGCACGTGTCCGTCAAGCCTCAGGAGAAACCCGTGAAGCTGTACGCCTGTGAGGCCGGCTGCATGAACGAGCCCGTGGAGCTGACCTCGGAGCTGCGAGGCCACACGTTTCCGGTGATGGTGACCCAGCCCATCACGCCTCTGCTGTACATCTCCACTGATCTCACTCACCTGCAAGACCTGAGACACACGATCCACGTCAAGGCCATCTTGGCTCACGAGGACCACATGGCCAAGCAGTACCCAGGCCTGCCCTTCCTCTTCTGGTTCAGTGTGGCGTCCCTCATCACGCTTTTCCACCTCTTCCTCTTCAAACTCATCTACAATGAATACTGCGGGCCTGGAGCCAAGCCGCTCTTCAGGAGTAAGGTATAGCCAAAGACACGTGAAGACGAGCCGTTTTTGGGGGGTGGGAACTGTGGTGTGTGTGAATCTGCTCTCCCTCTTTTCCTCTTGCTCTCATTCTGCGCAACTCTCAAATTCTGCCTTGCAAGATATTTTTACCTCTAAAAACTAAGTGACGATAATTGGTTTGGGTAACCCATCAAACTGCTGTAATTGGAGGGTCGGGTTTACTGGAAATAGTTGTCTGCAATCTTCAGTTTGGGTGTTCTTTCTCTATGAACCTCTTGATGAACTGAAAGCACCAGTGCTCTAAAGACACTATTCAGTGAGCTCTGTTTTTTCCTTGCGGTCTGACACAATTAGAACTGATTTGTGTCCAAAAAAGTAAGAAAGAATATTTATTTTGTTTTATATGAAATGCTATTCCGCTTTGCAGAATAACCATTGAAGGACAGTTTTTTTAATGTAATTTATCTCGTGACTTTCAGCAGACTTTCCCATCTTTTATATGTAGTTTTACAGCTCAAGAAAATCGGTTTCGAGTATTTATTTCAATTTTTTTGATGGGATTGTAGCAGGTGAGGAGTCGAATTTTATTTGATCTGAAATTCGTGTGTAAACATTTCACTGGTGCCTTCAAGTCTTTCTTCTTCCAAGTTGGTTTAAGGGGTTTTGTTTCTTTGAAATCTGCTTTCTGCAAAGTCTTTTTTCTTTGTTTTTACAATCTGGGGGTCTTATGCAGGGGTCTTATGTTTCATCTAAATGTGCTTTTTGAACTTTGAATATCTTGTTGTTGGTTTGGTGAGGTGAAATTTGAATTTGAATTTGAACCCAAATGCATCAACTTTTTTTCATTGATCACATTCATCCACCATAAAGTCATTTATGTCAGAAGGTAATGTCAGTACTGATGGTGGTTTTTGGTGACATTCTTGACAGCAGGTAACAAACTGATAGCAGTCATCAAAAACAAGTTCATTTCGCCACAAAATTATAAGAAGAAAATAAGAAATGACATTTTGCTTAAAAATTAAGCCTTTTTAAAGACCATTGGGAAACCTTTACAATATAATTATTTTAATTGTATTAGAAATTTAAATGTATTGTATTACAGTATTTTTCTTTACGGCAATGCCGTAAAAGATATACAGCACTGAGAATCTAATAAAAATCAAAACTGACAATAATAGGAATTTCACAAAAAGGCTTCATTTCATGTGCAAAATGTTTATTTTTATAAATATAAATGTGCCCAGACGTTTTTTTTAAACAGGTTTAGGTGTTGATATATGAAAGGACATGCGTATATCAGATTTAATCATCTGAATGAATCATGTCGGTTCACTGTTTAGAGCACAAAATGAGACGGGACAGTTGAAAAGGCACTACTTGCTTATTATTGAACATGTATCACTCTTGTAATGTTTAAGTTGGTAAATACAGTTTCACATGATCTGATGTGTATTCATATCACTTCTGCATATGCACTAATACCACTACTACTCCGTTAGACCTCTGCCATCAGTTATGAATACCTAAGTTACACCAGCTCACAGAAAAAGCTCCATTTATTATTTACATGTTATTGTTAATGTGAAGATTCTGCATTGTTTGCCGTGTGGGTCTCAAAAGTTCCTTCCCGTGTTGGAGTGATCAAAAGTTATCTTTTTTTTTCAGTTTTGTATTTGTTTGAATTCTGATGTGTTTTTATTAAATTAACAAAACAAGAGTTAGACAACATGCTGTTATTGTGATGTTCATTCACAATGATTTAAAAAGATTGACAATCTGGGGTCATACGGTAAAACCTGTCAAGTAGCATTAGTGATGTGAAATGAGTACATCATATGAGTTGCCTTAAAATGTGTCTCCTAAGGTGTCTTTACACTGCCAAGTTAAGGCTGCTCTGTGCCTGCACAAATTTTGTGTAAAGGTGCAATGCCCTGCAATTAAGCCTGCTCTGACCCTCCTCAGCCCATAGCATCACAGCATACAGTTGAAATTGCTGTGGAGCTCTGAGCAGCATTAAACAGTCTGTGTAAAGACACCTAAATGCCACTTCAGAAGCACTTCTGTGCCACCTTTGCGGTGTAAATTTGTCACTAGCGTGTGTAACAGGCTTGCTTATGGTATTTTTTTTAATTAGTGGATGCAATAAATTGTTTTAGCTTTGAAATGGCAACTCAAATGAGTAACATCATTTCCCAAAGAGAGTAAGAGTAAACATAATTTTACTTCATTTTTGATTCAACTTAGTCATAGCTGGAATTCACACATCGGACACAGATGGCGTCAATCCTAATGCCTTCGTTCTGTTAATTTGTCAACACTTTACAATTAGCTTGGACTCATACTGAGGGCAAATAAGGAAACCGATGCACTGGATGGAGTAAATTCAACAGGTGAAAAATGTGCTAAATTCCATGAAATAATAAATAATTGTAATAAATCCTTTTTTTCCATCAAATTCCATTTTTTGCACAAAGAAAATGTAACACATCAAATGTTTTTCCCCCATCATAAATATGCATATTTACACTTTATTTGTTATTTCAACAGGATGATGTTACTGTCTGAAGCCTAATCCAGAGTGCAGAGACATTAAATATGGCTCTATCTCTGGATGTCCTCTCAGGATTGATTTTAATCACTGGAGACATACCAATGTATTTAATACATGTTTTCCATTTTGCTGTGTGAATTTAATTATGAACGTTATCTGAATTAACTTTATCTGATTTTGGTTGAGGATTATGTAAGTTAAAATATGAAGACTCTTTAAAGGTGCCCCGTTTATGTGCAAATTGGTGATAAAATATCAACAATTACAAAGGATCCAAACAAGACCTGTATTAATTTATTATTTTAGCTTATAAACGAGCATAATAATACAATCTTAATAGAAACAAAATCAAATATGCAGCTCCTAAGCACTGATTTTATGTGAATGAAAAAAAATCTTATAAAATCGCAATGAAATGGAAGTAGCGACAGAGCTTGTGACGGACATCTGAGTGTAACAGATTATTGAGAACAAAAAAACAATGTAAGGCGTGAATTGGTGATTGGGTATAAATGAGTGGAGAAGTCTGGCAGAAGTCACCTTATTTTTACTGCAAGAATGAGTTGTGACATTTTGATTATGAGGTCCAAAAAAAAAAAAATCAAAGATACATGGATGATGGAAAAAAAAGCTGTATGAGAGAACTTCAAATGGAGGAACACATGTAATGTTTTCATTTCCATGGGAATATGTAACTTTGATTGAAAAAAAACTATAGCTTTCAAAAAATTGATTTGACGCCAATATGTAAAAGTGCTGATTGTACACAGGTTGTAAAAAAGGTTATTTTCCAATGATTACAAAAGTGCACAGACATTGTAAAGGTTGTAGGAGTCAACCGTTTTTATACTCTAGGGTTGCTGGAGCTCCAGATAAGATTTTACATGCAAAAGAAAAAAAAAAAATTATTTCTCGAAGACAGTTAGCACAGGTGTGATGTAGTAAGTAGAAGACCTTACTTCATCTTTGTCAACGCTTCCTTCATCATCATCTTCATCACTGGAATGAGGACAGTCCTCCACAGGATTGTCTACATCACCTACCTGGACAAGCGTTTCTTATCTTACCCTGTAGGAGCTAAAATGTGATTATTTCACCACTAGAGGGCGATGTGCACTGTGGTGAGTAGATGTAGCTCAACTGTTCAACATCACATATTAACCTTACCTTGAGGATGTATTGAACAGGTACGGGGGAACATATGGTTCTTAGCTCCACATGCTTTTATTGTAAATGTTGTTTGTTCATTAAATTAACCAGTCAAGAAACGGACATCGCTTTGTGGACATTGTTTATTCCAACCTGAGTCAACAACAATTACCACCCTGCCATGGCTTATAGCAGGGATCCTCAAATCTGGCCCACGGGATCCACTTTCCTGCACAGTTTAGCTCTAACCCTAATCAAACACACCTGAGCATGCTAATCAATGTCTTCAGGATCATTAGAAAATCACAGGTAGGTGAGTTTGATCAGGGTTGGAGCTAAACTCTGTAGGGCATTGGCCCTCCAGGGCAAGATTTGAGGAACCCTGGCTTATAGGAAAGCCACTTCATACCCATTACCTCTTTATTTGGCTTCTGCAAAAGCAGAAACCCACATGTAAAAACTGATAATGAATGAATTTTCTGTTTACAGTGTTTACTTCTGATTTATCATTCAGAAGTAGAAGAATCCTTATGAACATTAGTAATAGAAATAGTTCACTCAAAAACTGTAAAAATGCTACCGTAAAATGGGTTAATAATAATATTAAGAGGCACACCGACTGGCAAACTAATGTTTTAATTGGGAAAATTATTTAGAGATGCCATTATTTCTGGCATGGATGGACAAAAACTTTTAAATTAGCCTAGGGTGGCGCTAGGGCGGGCCTTTTCACTCTGTATGTCACTTTAATTGTAAACAATAATAATAATAAAAACATTAAAACCTACAAAATATTAATATGATTAAACATGTAGCCTAATGCCTATATTTAATGTTTCTAGGCTATATGTATAAACAGTTGTGTTACTGGGGGAGGAGTCAATTAGCCTACGCTCAGGTACTGCGCGAATTAGCGAAGAGCGCAGTCATAATGGAAAGCTATTTGATTTCAAACACTGCGTCCCAGTTCACATACTATCTGTCCTAAATAATATTCAAAATTAGTATTAGTGTCACAAATCTTAGTATATTGAAATGAGGATCCCAAAGGTACCCAGATGGCTCTGATGGAAATTCGAAATGCAGATCCGTGCACAATCTAACGGCTAATGTTGCCCACAACCCATTGCGTAGTTGGATGTGGATTCGATTACAACTACAAGTGTGCTGCACAAGTCCTGAAAAGTGAAGCTAAAAGGTTTCGATCGCCCCAAGGTGGCTGGACCCAGTATAGGTCATAAACCCCGCCCTCTCCATGTAATCTAATGGGATGTGAGACAAACTAAATAATTAAATTACACTTCAAATCATTTTTTTCAAAAGATGGTTTTTGTCATTTTATGACGTTTTTATCACGCTGATGTAAGTTCAAGTGTCTGTTTTTTAAAATAAGTTTGGTTTGGTAAGACGCAGCCAACAAATGCACTGAGCAGCACTGTCATCGGAAATCACCCTTAACAGATGAAAGGATAGTATGACAAAGATATCGCTTTCCTCAGCGAACATTCAAACTAATGTTTTATATATGAGATTGATCTGAAGAATGAATGCTGTATCAGATGCAGGTAATCACACTCGCTCAGTCCATCTCTCTCTCATAATACTCTACATAATACACAGCTTTAATACAGTAAGACAACAAGCTTTTAATGCAAAACAAAAGCTTTTAAGCAACTCAACGTTCCTTCGTTACTAGTCCTAAAGTGACGTTTTCGAATTAGTAACGGATCTTGAGCTCAGCTGTTAAACTGTCAAACTGAGATTTGAATCTGTGGCGAAAGGAAGTAGTTCTGCACAAAAGAGGGTTTTTAAAGACACTCCATTGTTGTTTCTTATGTATTTACCCACTCGTGCCGTCAAACTGTTGTATAAATGCAATATCACACTCGTAGCAGTGCGATATTGGTGTATATCAGCACGGCTGTGATTATCTACTGCTGAATCACAGCCGTGCTGATATACAGCCATGTTGCACTGCTACTGGTGTGATATTGCTCATAAATATATATAAACATATATATATATACAGTCATGGCCAAACGTTTTGGCAGTGACATCAATTTTGTGTTTTGCTAAGTTTGCTGCTTAAGCGGTTGTGGTGTTCATTCACATTGTTTCTAGATTATTGTGTAGAGTGATTTTAAATAATTGCTAAAAGCTTCATTGGCCAAAAAATGAACTTTTCACAGAAAAACTAATTTCAATGTTTTTTGATCCTGACACAAAATGACCAGCTAACATTAATTGACTAATCATATCGGCAGCACATGTGAAAGTGTGAATGATTACTAGTCAGGTTAATCACGATTTCAATCAATGTGTTCTTGTTAGCAATGGTTACCTCCAAAGAAACACGTGCAGCCATCATCGCTTTGCATCAAAATGGCCTCGCATGCAAGGAAATTGCTACAAAGAATAATGCACCTGAAAGAACCATTTATTGGATCATCAAGAACTTCAAGGAGAGAGGTTCGACTGCAGCGAAGAAGTCTTCAGGACGTCCCAGTGTCCAACAAGCGCCAGGACCGTCTCCTTCTGAGAAGTCAGCTACAGAATCGTGTCACCACCAGTGCAGAGCTTGCTCAGGAATGGCAGCAGGTTGGTGTGAGAGCATCTGCACGCAAGTGAGGTGAAGACTTTTGAACAACAGCCTGGTGTCAAGAAGGGCAGCAAAGAAGCCACTTCTCTCCAAGAAAAACGTCAAGGACAGACTGAAATTCTGCAGGAAGTACAAGGATTGGACAGCAGGTGCAGACTGGTGCAAAGTTATTTTCTCTGATGAAGCTCCCTTCAGACTGTTTGTGCGAAGATCTGTTCATTTTCCAGCATGATGGAGCACCATGTCACAAAGCAAGAGTGATGAAGTAGCTTTTGGTTGTTATTTTGGCCAGGCTCTCTCCTGAAGACATTTATTACTTCCACAATTCTGGCTTTCCTAAATAAAGTAAGTTTGCCAAACTAGGTGGTTTTGTTTGCATTTTTCTGGAGCAGAGGACTGGAGTGATTCCTCCACGTTTTATTGATTTCTTCCGTATAAGTTTTAGTTAACCTGTTACGCCCACTCCCCAACCCTAGACTGGGAAAGGGATCGTAACAAGTGGGGGCTCGTCCGTTCGTCTCTTAATTGGTTGTTGGTAAGTACTCTTTTCTTTCAAATTGTTTGACTGTTTTCGACTGTAGGTGGGGAGGAAAGTGTTGCAGGCATACGGATAATGGAGTTTGACTTTACAGAATTTACTCTTTGTCCTACAATTGAAGCCTTTAATCGTTGTAAGAAAAAAGATCTTATTTTGGTGGCAGAGTTCTTCCGTATTGACGTTCGAAAAGATGTTATAAAACAAGTGCTTAAGGAGAACCTGTTTGGGAAATTAGTAGATGCGGGTATTTTACCATAAGAGTCTGAAGGTGGCGTTGAAGTTCAGTCTGAAGTGGCAGTGGAAACTGCAGCTGAAAATGTGAATATCAGCTCTGTTGTGCCTCATGATCCGAGGATTGCCTTAAAGTTGAAGGAAATTGATCTTTTTATTAAAAAATAGGAGTGTGAGGCAGAAATGATTAGGCTTCGTGTAGTAGAGACACAGGCTGACCGAGATATCCAATTACGTAAATTGGATCTCAAATCGAGGCGGTTGGCTCAAAGGCCAGTTCCATCACCCCGTGCTAGGCCCCCATCAGTCTCATCACCTTTACCATCTGCTGGTAGTAGAGACACGCAAGATTTTTCTCATTCGCCCTCCAGTGTTAGTTTTGATGTTAGTAGGTATATTAGACTTGTGCCCCCATTCAGAGAGAAAGAAGTCGACTCCTACTTTGTTGCATTTGAGCGTGTCGCTGGTAAGTTAAGGTGGCCAAAAGATACGTGGGCTCTGTTACTCCACTGTAGCCTTACAGGGAAAGCACAGGAAGTTTGTTCTGCCCTTCCGATAGAAAGCTCTCTTGACTATGACATTGTTAAATCTGCAGACAAGTATGAACTTGTCCCTGAGGCCTATAGACAGAGATTCCGCACTCATTCGAAAACAGTCAACCAAACTTATGTCGAATTTGTAAGAGAGAAGAGGGTTCTTTTTGAAAAGTGGTGCCTAGCTAGCAAGGTTACTTCCCGCATTTTGACAAGAGGGCTGTATATAGAGACTTTCGCCCTGGCGATCCCATGTTGGTTCTACTTCCAAACCCCGGTTCTATTTCACATGCAAAATTCTCTGGGCCATACCTGGTTGAAAGGAAGTTAAATGAGACCAACTTTCTTATTGCTACTCCTGACAGGAAATGTAAGAGCCAAGTGTGTCATGTAAATAGGCTTAAAAGCTATGTAGACAGACCTCACTCTGAAGTGACTGCAGAACAGAGTGTTCTCCGTTGCCTGCCTCTATTGCCACTATGGGTGTAGTGGCAAATTACTCCTTAGAGGAGGATGGCTTGATGAACAGTGATGTTCCAGTTTCCACTACTCGTCTGAAGAATTCTGCTGTTCTGCAAAATCTTTCACATTTCCTTTCTCATCTGACTGATGAACAGTCTAAGGACGTAATTGAATTACTGTATGCCTTTCCTACACTGTTTAGGGACGTGCCAGGTAGAACTACTGTGTGTGTTCACGACATTGATGTTGGTGATGCTGCCCCCATAAAACAACATCCTTACAGAGTTAATCCACAGAAACGTGTGGTCATGCAGACAGAAGTTGAGTATATGCTGCATCATGGAATTGCTACGCCCAGCCAGAGCCCGTGGAGCTCCCCCTGCTTGCTTGTTCCAAAGCCTGATAATAACTTCCGGTTTTGCACTGATTATCGGAAGGTCAACAGCGTAACAAAACCTGACTCTTTCCACTTTCCTAGAATGGAAGACTGTGTAGATAGAGTTGGTTTAGCGAAATATGTTACCAAATTAGATCTGCTAAAAGGCTACTGGCAAGTGCCCCTCACCCAACGTGCCTCTGAAGTTTCCGCATTCGTCACCCCTGATAGTGTTCTGCAATACAGAGTCGTAGCTTTTGGGATGTGAAATGTGCCTGCTACGTTTCAGCGCATGATGCATCAGATATTGTCAGGTGTGCCAAACAGTGACGTGTATCTGGATGATATTGTAGTGTACTCGGATAGCTGGACAGACCACCTAAAGGTTTTCCAACGCCTGGCCGCAGCTTCCTTGACACTAAACCTCACCAAATGTGAATTCGCAAAAGGAGTTGTTACGTACTTGGGCAAGCAGGTAGGCCAGGGAGTGGTTAAACCAGTTGAGGCAAAAATTTCAGCCATATTCAAGTTTCCTGTGCCTTGCAACAAACGTGAACTGAGACGTTTCTTAGGTATGACTGGATATTATCGAAGGTTCTGTCCCAATTTCTCTGCCCTCGTATCTCCACTTACAGACCTTCTTAGTACAAACCGAGGGTTTTTATGGACCAGCAATTGTCAACTTGCATTCGAAGCTGCCAAGGATCTGCTCTGCCATGCCCCTGTCTTGTCTGCTCCACACTTCAAGTTGCCTTTTAGATTACAGGTGGATGCAAGCGCTACAGGAGCTGGTGCGGTCCTACTACAGGAGGATGAGTACCATATTGAACATCCTGTGTCCTACTTTTCTAAAAAGTTCTCAAAGACACAACAGAACTATAGTGTAATTGAAAAAGAAGCTCTGGCGTTGTTGTGTGCTCTTCAGCATTTTGAGGTATATTTGGGGAGTAACTCCAATCCTATTGTTGTGTACACTGACCATAACCTTTTAGTGTTCCTTTCCCGAATGTCAGGTTCCAACCAGCGACTACTGCGGTGGTCTCTCACGGTCCAGGGATATAATCTGGACATCCGTCACAAGAAGGGCGCTGAAAATGTTATGGCTGATGCCCTCTCAAGAGTATAAAAATTGTTCCCTCGCTGACCCTTATAACCTCTTTCCTAATGTAAATGGTAAGAGTGAAAGTGTTTGTTTTTGGTTAGTGAGGGAGCTGAGGAAAGCTTATGTTGTTGATTTCTTTTCCTTTAATCGCATAGGTTATTTAGTACTCCTCCTGTTAGTCAGCTGCTATTTTGGTTGTTATTTTGGCCAGGCTCTCTCCTGAAGACATTTATTACTTCCACAATTCTGGCTTTCCTAAATAAAGTAAGTTTGCCAAACTAGGTGGTTTTGTTTGCATTTTTCTGGAGCAGAGGACTGGAGTGATTCCTCCACGTTTTATTGGTTTCTTCCGTATAAGTTTTAGTTAACCTGTTATGCCCACTCCCCAACCCTAGACTGGGGAAGGGATCGTAACATGAAGAACAAGGGTCAACACTGTAAATATTGACTCATTATATTTTTTTGCCAATAAAAGCCTTTAAAACTTATGATATGCTTATCATTGTTTTTCAGTATACCATAGAAACATGTGGAATAATAATCTACAAATTCTGAAGCAGCAAACTTTGCAAAACACAAAATTTGTCACTGCCAAAACTTTTGGCCATGACTGTAGGTATCTCAATTACATGTTTAACAAAAAGTGGCCCACTTTACTTGTTTACCCTAATGAAACGATCTACACTCTTGCGTTCTTCATGCCCACTTGTGCATATTTGGGCCAAATACAGGAAATACGTCATATACTGTAGGTAGACAAGTGCTCAAGTAGAAATACCACAAGTGTAGTTATTAATTCCTTTTTATAAAAAGCAAAAAAGAATCTGTGATGAATGAAGAGCAAAGATAAACACTTAAAGGATTTTTGAGAACAGATCTTTGTGATTATAGTAGTTATTTTTATTTTCTAGAGTGTAAATTGCTGGAGCTCAAATAGTGAAAATGGATTCACTAAATGTAGAAGAACTTTCTTGTCTTGTATGTCATGAAATCTTCAAAGCTCCTGTTCTATTATCATGTGGTCACCATGTCTGTAAAGAGAAAGTCTTCAACAGTTGTGGAGAACCAAGGAAACTCAGGAGTGTCCTGTCAGTGGGAGAACATCCTCAAAAAATCCTTGTAATCCTGTTAAAAACGTTGTGCAAGTCATTTCTGAAGGAGACAAATGAGAGGCGTTCTCCTGGGTCTGAGGAGATCTGCAGTTTACACGGTGAGGAACTCAAGCTCCTCTGTCTGGAGGACAATGAGCCTTCGTGTTCAGTGTGCAGAGATTCACAGAAATACACCAATCAAACATTCAGACCCATCAGTGAAGTTGTTCCATCATATAAGGTAAGACAGCTTTACATACGAGTATAAACTTATGTATTAGTGATCACATTTCAGAAATCTCTGCTGTCTTATAGATTTTCACTTAAAATTCTAGGAGGAGCTCAATACAGCAATGAAGTCATTACAAGAGAAGCTTAAATTTCTCAAGGTGAGGATTGATTCTTCTGACATATTACATATTTACATGACTAAATATTGTTTAGAACAGCTGAACTGATTTGTCGGATATAATTACATGTTCCTTTATTGACTGTAACACAAAACATGTTGGGTTTCCATGCCTTACAGGGACTTTCCATAGACATAATGGTTTTTATACTGTACGCAGTGTATATTCTATCCCCTAACTCTAATAACCCTACCCCTAAACACAACCCTCACAGAAAAATTTTGGCATTTTTACATTTTCAAAATAAGACAATATCTTATGACAAATCTAGTATGAAAAAAAAAGTAAATTGTGTGCACAATTTACTAATTCGTTCCCTCATTTTAAGTAAATTGTGTGCACAAAATAATAATTTGTTCTACTTCCTGTTTGCATTCTCATAAACCTGTTTCTTTATGTTATGTTATGTTATGTTATGTTATGTTATGTTATGTTATGTTATGTTATGTTATGTTATGTTATGTTATGTTATGTTATGTTATGTTATGTTATGTTATGTTATGTTATGTTATGTTATGTTATGTTATGTTATGTTATGTTATGTTATGTTATGTTATGTTATGTTATGTTATGTTATGTTATGTTATGTTATGTTATGTTATGTTATGTTATGTTATGTTATGTTATGTTATGTTATGTTATGGACAGAGACGCTTTAACTGGGTTTTATTTTGAGTTGGGAATGAGTTATAGAGACTTTCTCAAAAGCCTTGCAGTGGTGCATGGAATCATTTTAAGTGAGAGGCATCTACATCGGTTATGAAAATGCGGACAGGAAATACAACAAATTAATATTTCATGCGCACGATTTACTTAAAACAGGGAAACAAATTATTATATAGAGCGCACAATTTACTTAAAATCGAGGGAACGAAATGGTATTGAATGCACAATTTAGTAAACTGAGGGAACAAATTAGATTTACTTTTTTCCCCTGCATGTCGTGTGGGGCTACATTAAAAAATACTAGTATTACTTGTGGGGATACTTCATCCTCAAAACATGGTGTTTACCTGGACCACACATACAGTCGTTCGCATTATTTATTTTACTTTATTTATTTATTTATTTTAATTAGTTAATTCAGTTGTGAATAATGCAGTTAACAATTTGTAAATAATTTTAAAATATGCATGCATTCACTCTTATTTGTATCTGTAATATGTAGAAAGTTGCTTGACTCATCACATTCAGTTATGAATTACATGAATCATAAATGATAGCGTATTTTTTATTCAAAATGGCTAAATTTGATCAAGTTGTGTAGTTTGCATCACTGCATGGTACTGTCAGTCATTTAACATTTCTATCAAAAATTAATATATTAACTGTTTAACTTCTTACCATGCACTCTTTCACAGTTAAAACTTTTAACTAAAGCATCAAGCTAGAATTTACATTCGTCTTCTGTGAACAGTAATGCCCACCTTCTTTGATTTGACCAACTTAAACATTTTGACATTGACAAGTCTAAAAAAATTTAACTTTTAAAACTTTTTGTCATCCTAGCAACAAACAGGGCAGTGCAGCATCAAGAATACCAAATATTGTGACAATCTGGCCATTTGTAACTATTAGGGGGAACTTCCTACGGCCCTGCTAGAGCCTTTAGTCTTTAAAACGGTCACATGCTGAATTCTTCCAGTCAATGATACTGACACCACAAATAAAGATGTTAACCCAGGGTTTAGGAATGTACAGTGTGAAACATGAGCATATGAATACACAGGATTAATTGATAACGTAAAGCAAGAAAACCCAGAATTTTGTTTACCAATTTTAAGTGTAAAAAGCCCTAATGGTTTCACATAAACACTGATTGACCGATAATGTCTCAAGTACAATCAGTCATAAGTTAATTCAGACATGGCTGCCACATTTTAAAGTTCAGTTGCTATACTTTCAAATTCTATTGCATATGAAAGTATTAAAAATACATTAAAAACTGTCATTTTGTGAAGAGAAGCTGATAAGATTCATTATGTATTATCACCCTACAGACACAGAACATCTACTACAGTACTACTTCAGAAAGTTAAATTTAGTTAACTGACCCACATTTAGCAAATCACTCTTCATGCTGCTCCAGAATGAGTTGCATCTTTGAGATGATTGAAGTGAATGTAATTTGATTTCAGTCTCAAGCTGAGCACACAGAGCATCAAATTAAACAGCAGTTCAAGCAGCTTCATCAGTTTCTCAGAGATGAAGAAGAAGCTACAGTCACTGCACTGAGGGAGGAAGAGGAGCAGAAGAAGCAGAAGATGAAGGAGATAAACAGACACATCTCAACTCTTTCACACACAATCAAAGACCTGGAGGAGACAATGAAGGCCAAAGACGTCTGCTTTCTAAAGGTCTGATTTCAGATCATCCGTTGATTGACTGACTGATTGAGTTCTTGTTGATAAATTGTGTGTTTGTTCTACAGAAGTTTCCAGTCACAATGGAAAGGTAAGTGATCTGCTGGTGTCTCTGCTCTCTCTGCTTCTGATCCAAAGCCACTGCAGTTCTGACTCCTGAATGCTCTTCCAGATTCCAGATTTCACAGCCAGATCCGCAGATGCATTCTGGATCTTTGATTCATGTGCCACATTACTTGGGCAACCTGCCGTTCAGAGTCTGGAAGAAGATGCTGGACTTTGTCCAAAAGAGTGAGTCTGGAGATGATCTGTGCTGTTACACACACACTGGAAATGATACACTGGGATTGACAGATTTTAGCATTATGTGTGAATAACCAGTTGAGTTAGTAGAGAAGAACATGACATTTACAGTTAGAGTTATACATCAGATCCTACAGTTCACTTTGATTGATTGTATTTGTCATCATCAGTTGACATGGGACACAAATCTGAAATTCCGCAAGCGCATATTTACTATAACAACACTGGCAGTGATCAGAGGAAAATGTCTGATGTGTTTGATCAATAGGACTAGTCATAATTCAAAATAATCTGTGTACGGTTCACTCTTGATCATTACATGAACATCAGAATAAAAGCACCTGTTGATTTTGTCTCATGTGATGACATGTGATGATCCAAACACAGCTCATCCACGTCTCATCCTGTCTGATGATCTGACCCGTGTGAAATACATCTGGGACGAACAACCGCTTCCTGATAATCCAGAGAGATTTGACATCTGTGAGTGTGTTCTGGGTTCAAAGGGTTTTACCTCAGGAACACACTGCTGGAAGAGGAGGTTAAAGAGAGCGAATGCTGGAGTCGTGGAGTAACTACAGCATCAAACCAAAGGAAGGGACGTGATTTCTTTAGGAATGATGTCTGGTGTGTGCAGGATGATCCGTACAGACTGCTTGGGCCTGGTTTTCCTGTTAAACGGGAGCTTGAGTGTGTGAGAGTTGATCTGGACTATGACGGAGAAATGGTGTCATTGTCTGATCCTGTAACTAACACACATCTACACACATTCACAACCTCCTTCACTGATACAGTCTTTCCATTTTTCTGTAATCTTGATGAACTTAACTACCTAAGGATTTTACCAGTTTAACTGTAAAAACAAAATCACTGAAGCATCATCTGGGGCCACAGGCATAAAGCCGCTCAGAGTAAAATTGTAGTCTTAAAGGGGTCATATGATGCTATTTTAAAGATCATTATTTTGTGTATTTGGTGTAACAGAATATGTTGACATGCTTTAATGTTCAAAAAACACATTATTTTTCAAATACTGTACATTATTGTAGGTCCTCTATGCCCCGCCTCTCTCAAACACGTCGTTTTCAACAAAGCCCCCTCCTTTGACAAGCACAGTCTGCTCTGATTGGCCAGCTGACCCAGTGCATTGTGATTGGCCGAACACCACAAGCACGTGTCGGAAATGTAACGCCCCTTACCATAATCGCAGCTTCAGCTTTCAAAGTAAATATCAAGACAGTTAGGCTGCGTTTACACTGGCACAAAAAATACGATCTTTCGCTCACATCTGACACAGATCGGAATTTGTTGCACACGTGTAGACACAAAAACCCGCACGAGATCCGATTTTTTTGCATCAGATCTGAGCCACTTCCAAATGTGGATTTTAATCGGATACACATCTGATATCTGGACATCCGACCTACGTCTAAACACACATATCTGATTCTCCACAGAACTCCCAATGCGAGTGCGACACGTTTGCTCATAAAGATTTTTAATGGTGTTTTAATGCCGGCGTGCTGTATGCGCTCGCATTTTATTGAGATGGAAACTTTTTATAGGTAAGAAATTGCACATTCAGGAGCTGGTTTTCAACCCCCACCCCGTGAATTTTGAAAATACAACAGCTAAAAGCTACATATTTCTCAGCAATGAGGTGATAACTAAGCAGTTTTTGTAATTAAACCGACAAGCTTGTTTGCAATGCTTCACAATCGCTCAATCGCACGTGGGTGCATGCGTTCGTTCTCTCTCTCTCTCTCGCTCTCTCTCTCCTTAATTCGAATTCATTTCAATAAATATCATCTTTATTTCACTAAAGAATTCTACCTCTAACGAGCTGTAGATAAAATAGTCT
>NW_015557175.1:205831-218533 GCF_001515605.1 Sinocyclocheilus anshuiensis
GTAAATTTACGTCCGTACAGTAGAATGCAGAAGAAGACATTTCAACACACTTCAGCAGTAAAAAAACACACACAAATGTTGTCTAGAGTAATTTTTGCTTATTAGTACGGTTGAACTGGATCATCGAAGGTCAGAAGCAAAGAATGGGATTAAATACATAAAGGATATTTGTGTTGTTTAACATTTAATTATTGCAGGTTCGCGTCATATTCTGAGTTGCATTATTTGTATTCATTTTGAGGAATACTGAATCTGTTTTTTTTTTTGTGAGTGAGATGAATTAATGCATATTCATATTTATTTTAGAACTACAGTAACATCTTCTGATTTCTCTCAACATGGGGACAGGAGAGCTGTCAATCAATAAATTGGAGAAAAAGTAACTTGCGTTACTTATTTTAAAAAGTAACTCCGATATTCTCTTGTAAATTAAAAAGTAATGCGTTACTTTACTAGTTACTTGAACAAAGTAATCTGATTACGTAACTCGCGTTACTTGTAATGCGTTACCCCCAACACTGGTAGGCACAATATAATTCAACAAAGAAACGCAATGCCAGTGTGGGGGTTCCGTTCCGTCCCATTGGAGTCCACCGCCTGACCAGCAGGCTGCAGAATGGAGCATCTCTGAATGAGCAGAAACTCTTGGTTCCTCCCCGCACTAACGCTACTGCGCTCCGGCGGACGCTGCAGAGTGCAGACGGGTGAGCACGGGTGCCTCGCCCGCAACAGCGTGCTTCTAGCCTGGACACTTTTCTCGGATGTGTTACTTATGTCCGCTTCAACGGGCAAAGCATCTTTCCGGTTTTGGTCGTTCACTTTATGGCCATATGTATTAGGAAACTCAACTGATGCTGGACATAAAGTGACTTTTACGGAAACGGAGTCGGTGTGAGTTTATAACGGTAAGATGTCACATTATGGCATTTTTACTTTAGTTGATCGCCTGCGCATCTACAGTCACGGGGATTTTTTGAAAGTGAATGTTTACAATGGAAAGTACCGCAGTCGAAATATTTTTTTCTCTTGTTTTACATTAGTCTTGTCCTCGTTCCCATGGTGAATGTATACCAAAACCGCGTGCTGCATTGTGGGATACCTGAAGGCTTTTATAGGCAGTTTTATAGGGTTAATTCATAAAGGCATTTCCCTTTTTGTCTGTTATTGTCAAATAACAAATGTAAGATTTAATAATGCAGCATTTTGTGTGTGAAAATGGTACGTGGAATTAGGATAAAGCATCCGAAGACCCTGTTTTGACTCGACTATCAGGGGTGTTTATGAGTCTGAAGACCATTAGGATTCACTTGGTCTTAAAGTAACTTTCTATAGGTATGTGATATTTTAAGTCTATCTCTGTTTGCTTTATCCTCCACCGTTATCAGAAGTCACTTGAGATAAGCTCAGGCTTTTTTGGCTCAAAACACTAAAACTTTGGTCATTTATTGCCTGTTGTACCAATACAATGACATTCTTTGCAAAGACCAAACAAACCTCAAAACAATAAAACTAGCAGGATAACAGAAGAAACAATAAAACAGTGTAAGTAGAGTACAAAAAGACAAAGTATGAATACATGGGTTTATGTAGTAAAGTAGTAGTAACATACATAGCCTAAAAAAGTGCTACAAAATGTGAACTTTTAAAATAGTGTTTATATATTTACAAACGTTTGGGTTTTTTATGTTTTTGAAAAAAGTGTCTTATGCTTACCAAGGCTGCATTTATTTGATAAAAAGTACAGTAAAACAGTAGTATTGGAAAATATTATTACACTTTAAAGGGTTAGTTCACCCAAAAATGAAAATTAGGCTGTGTTTTAGGCTGCGTTTACACTGGCACAAAAAATCCGATCTTTCGCTCACATCTGACACAGATCGGAATTTGTTGCACACGTGTAAACACAAAAACCCGCACGAGATCCGATTTTTTTTGCACCCGATCTGAGCCACTTCCAAATGTGGATTTTAATCGGATACACATCTAATATCTGATCTGAACATCCGACCTACTGGTTTGAACAGGTTTGAACACATATCCGATTCTCCACAGAACTCCCAATGCGAGGGCGACACCTTTGCTCATAAAGGTTTTTAATGGCGTTTTAATGCCGGGGTGCTGTATGCGCTCGCATTTTATTGAGATGGAAACTTTTTATAGGTAAGAAATTGCACATTCAGGAGCTGGTTTTCAACCCCCACCCCGTGAATTTTGAAAATACAACAGCTAAAAGCTACATATTTCTCAGCAATGAGGTGATAACTAAGCAGTTTTTGTAATTAAACCGACAAGCTTGTTTGCAATGCTTCACAATCGCTCGCTCGCACGTGGGTGCATGCGTCTCTCTCTCTCTCCTTAATTCGAATTCATTTCAATAAATATCATCTTTATTTCACTAAAGAATTCTACCTCTAACGAGCTGTAGATAAAATAGTCTAACAAATTAAAATTACCGTTATTTTCCGGTCTTTATCCGTTCAGTCAGATTTTGTGCTGCAAAACATCCATGACAGCCGTTGTCCATGCTGGCAAATAATAATGGCCAATGGCCATTAATTATATAAATAATTTTAAAAGCACGGCCATTTAAAACCCTATGGTCTACCATGTGCATTGTGCATAGATCACTGCAGACAATCCTTTTGGGTGGGAATTAGGCTAATGTAAACACAGATATCGGATACCAGTCGTGTCAAAAGTGAATGTAAACAGATGTGCCAAAAAATCGGATATGGTCAAAAGATCGGATCTGTGCATTAAGACTTGCAGTGTAAACGCAGCCTTACTGTGTTTGCTTAATACTAAATGGGGACATTCCATAGACTTCTACTGTTTTTATATGCAGCCAGTTATAAATATAAATGAATAACTAGTACTAGTTCTCACTCTGAACAAAAGCATATTGGTAAAACTGTAAATATATAGTAAATGCAGATGTACTTACATTTATGCATTTAGCTGACTATTATTTCCAAAATTGCTTACAATACAGGAACATTGGTAATTTGTCACAAAGCCAAGGTAAATAGAGCAGATGAGAAATTCAGAAAAGAAGAAAAAGACAAAAATATTTTGTGTGAGAGTGTGTGTATTTGAATTGTGAACTGGTTTAGTGTGTGTGCCCTTACCAAAAAGTAGTATACTTCAAGTTTATTTTATTAAGTATACTTAAGTAAAGTTCAAGTATATTTTTAAGTATACTTTATGTAGCAAGTATACAAATATCAGTGTACTGGTAGTATACTTGTAAGTGTACTATTTCAATACTCCTTGGGACTAAATTGGCCCACTTTCTAGTATATAAAAGTATACTTTTAAGTATACTTTAAGTATAACAGTAGTAAACTTTAAGTACACAACTAGTTTACAACAATATTTTTAGCTTGTCATTTGAACAGTCAATAGCAAATACTTAAACTAATAACAAAACATACTTACAGTCGCTGATTCAGAAGCGCCAGATTATCATAGCAAAGTTGGAATTGACCCTTTTTTTTTTTTTTTTAAATAGCCTTTGTGCACAGCCAGCCTTGTACTCTTCTAGGTTCAAAAAACTGTCGTCCATAAAATGCGTTGCACAAATTCGAACATCTGGGTTGTGCTGTTCTGTTGTAAATAAATCTTAACCAATGATTCCTAATTGCATCTACTTCCGTAAGGCCAAATAAAGTGCTTTTGCTTTCGCACTGAAATACACAGCGTCTCACTGACATGGCTGTATCAACACTACTGCTGTTCCTGAAACCACGCCTTCTTTCTTTGCGTGCACATTTGGGCGGCATTATGCTAATATTTCCACATAGTGACGTAGATATGTGGGGGCGTGTTAGAACGAGCCGTTTTAGGTAGGCGTGGTTGACTCTTAACTTTTATAAAGAATATCTCTTTGGATTTGAGACTTTAGTCTTTGCAACTTTACAGATCTTCTTTATGCACCAAGAGCTTGTAACACTCCAAAGAGAAAGGAAAAATTGAAATCGCATCATATGACCCCTTTAAGGGTGTCAAAATTCTAAGAATTATGTAATTTTGCTCTTTTTCCTGTGTTTTAGACTTGCATAGTGGAATTTGGATAAAAGTGATTTAGAGTTGAACAAACAAGTGAAATCCACTGATATATTCATTTATACAAGTTTAAAAATGTATTTATTCTGAACTTAAAATCTAAAAAATCTAAATGTCAATAAAACTTTAAAAATCAATGATGAAGATAATCAGCAAATAATTTCATTATTATTACTATGAATTCCCTTATTAGAGCATTGGTATTGATGACGGTCATTATCAGGGCAAAAGCAGACCTGATAATGTTCCAAAAGACCAATCAGATTCGAGCATTTCAGAGGGCTGTGTAAAAATGGCTTTAAATAAAGACAAATGATAGACCCAGAAAAAGATGGAATAAGCTATATTATGTTAAAACATTTAAGCGCAGAGGGCAAGAAGAAGCTGTTAATGTTATTTAATAGAGTATGGCATGAAGGGGAAATTCCTGAGAATTGGAAAAAAGCTATAATTATCCCGATAAGGAAGCCAGGTAAAGATGCTAGTAAGCCATCCAATTATAGGCTTATAGCCTTAACCTCCCATATGTGTAAATATATGTAAAGGATGGTCAATGAGAGTGTAATACAGTTCGTAGTTCGGAAGAAGGACGAGGAAGTCAGGGGTGGTGGGTAAACCTCTTTATTGGTCCCCACAACAAAAATAAAACAAAGAATAAGTGCTGCTCGGCTCTCTGCCTCCACAGTCTTGTCTACGGTCACACAACGCACACTGCTCCAACTCTCTCTCAATCACCCCTTCTCCCAGGTCTGCGGGCGCTTATGTCTCATCTCTCCCCCAGTCACTGGAATTACAAACAGGTGTTAATCATTATTCACTTGACCTCCTTATCACCGCTCGTCTCCAAACCCTTTCTCCCGCTGCAGCCTTTCGCCTTCCCACACCCCCCTTGCCACAATGTACCTTCCTTGTAGGTGTGTTCAGATGTAGTATATAACGTTTTTATTAACGTCAAAGAGCGAACGGAAGAGTAACAAATTGGTGTAACCCGAACGGCGTGGTGAAGGCTGTTTTTTCCTTGGATAATGGCGACAAGGGGATCTGCCAATACCCTTTCGTTAAATCCAGTGTCGAATAAAAGCGAGCCGAACCTAACCGATCAAGCAGCTCGTCAACTTGGGGCATTGGATAAGCGTCGAATTTTGACACTACATTCACCTTTCTGTAATCCACACAGAAACGGATGGAGCCGTCCGTTTTAGGCACTAAAACTATCGGGCTTGGCCAGACGCTATGCGATTCTTCTATTACTCCCAACCCTAGCATGGCCGTTAATTCATCCTGTACCACTTTTTCTTGTGCTCCTGTAAACGATAGGGGCGGCTGCGCGCCACTTCCCCCGGGGATCGTTTCGATGTGGTGCTGTATGAGGTTCGTGCGACCGGGCAGGGGTGAAAACACATCAGCAAAATCCGCTTGCAACTTGGCTAGCTCGGTGAGCTGCAGCGGCGAGAGGTGATCTCCCCCCGGGACCAGAGCGAGCGGATTGGTTTTGACAGCCGCTTCCGGTCCGAGATCTTCCTCTGCCGAAACGGCCGCTGCTAACCCCACCGAGGTCACCTCATTCCAACGTTTTAAAAGGTTGAGATGATAAATTTGACATGAAGTACCCCTGTCTGTTCGCCTTACCTCATAATCGAGATCAAACACGTCCGCAAAATCTGCTTGCAACTTGGCTAACTCCGTGAGCTGCAGCGGCGAGAGGTGATCTCCCCCAGGGACCAGCGTGAGCGGATTGGTTTTGACAGCCACTTCCGGTCCGAGATCTTCCTCTGCCGAAACGGCCGCTGCTAACCCAACCGAGGGCACCATCTGCTTGCAACTTCGCTAACTCAGTGAGCTGCAGTGGCGAGAGGTGATCTCCCCCGGGGACCAGAGCGAGCGGATTGGTTTTGACAGCCGCTTCTGGTCCGAGATCTTCCTCTGCCGAAACGGCCGCCACTAACTCAACCGAGGTCACCTCATTCCAACGTTTTAAAAGATTGAGATGATAAATTTGACATGAAGTACCCCTGTCTGTTCGCCTTACCTCATAATCGAGATCCCCCACTCGCCGTGTAACCACAAAAGGTCCTTGCCACTTCGCGAGTAATTTAGAACTAGACGTTGGAAGTAATACAAGCACTTTCTCTCCTGGTGTAAATTACCGGGCTCGCATACCACTGTTGTACAGCCGACTCTGTCTGTCCTGAGCCTGGAGCAAATTCTCCATAGACAGCCGCCCCAGAGTGTGGAGTTTTGCTCGGAGGTCCATGACATACTGAATTTCACTACGGCTGTTTGAAGGCCCCTCCTCCCAAGCCTCTCTAATGACGTCAAGCACCCCGCGGGGCTGACGACCATAGAGGAGCTCGAATGGGGAAAACCCCGTGGAGGCTTGTGGAACCTCCCGCACCGTGAACAACAGGGGCTCGAGCCATTTATCCCAATTTTTGGCGTCTTCCTTAACAAACTTACGAACCATGGATTTTAACGTGCGATTAAATCGATCCACCAAGCCATCTGTTTGTGGATGATAGACGCTGGTGCGAATCGATTTAATGCCCAGGAGTTCGTATAGTTCGCTTAACGTACGTGACATAAACGCCGTGCCCTGATCAGTGAGAATCTCTTTGGGGATCCCCACTCGGGAGATGACTCGAAACAGTGCGTCGTCAGGCTGGAGAAGCTGTCCGTCGATGGTGCGGACCCGGTCATACGCATTTTTAAGCGTCTCATCACGAGGCTGCTCCAGCAGAAAGTCATCTAGCTCAGGGGATATAAGCTCCTCCCTCGCTCTCGTTTCCTCTGAGTCAGCCTGTGACGGTCCCGAAACCGCATCCCCTGTCTGGTACCCTGGAAAACCCCACCCCGCTGTGGGGTTCGTGGGGGCGCATTACTACGAGACCTACGCGACCTCTCGCAGGCTCACAGCGATGCATTCCTGGCAGTGGATTCTGTTCTTGCTTGATACTCGAGAGAATCTAGCGTCTGTACGGAGCGCATTAGCCTCTGAATGCATGCTATGTGATGCAGTCGCAGTGAGATTTCCAGCCTAGCGTCCGTGGTTTGAGTCCTGCTGCTGCCAAAGCAGCTAGCCGGACTGTTTGCTTAGATTGTAGGGGTGTGCACAAATAGTCGAATATTCGATCAGTAATTATTATTCGAAAAATAAAAACACTTCAAATTTTATTACGTGTTGCTTTGCTGGCCGTAAATGCAAAGCACGCAAACTAAAAGTCAGTTATAACTAAATGCACTGGGTGTAGCCATGGAACATGTTAACAAGTTGATTTATTTGATCACATAATGTCGTCTGCCTCCTGAAGTTTGGAATTATTCTGATCAAAATGACCTTTACTAAATGATCTTTCAAAATTGAATTATTTTTGATCAAATGAATCAGTGAAACTGAGTTATCATAATATCACCACCACAATGAGAAATCACATGAAATCCAAACACCAGTGGACCGAGGAAAGACAGCTGTCCATCACTGCATTACGAATGCAGGCAAGCGCAGCTGTGAGCTGAGAAGAGACCTTACTGTATCTAACAGCGATCTGATCTGGAGGCATATGCTTCCTTTAAGTTTCCTCAAGGGAGAGTGGTTTAAGAACAGAAAACACAAAGCGCTGTAAGAAACTTTGCTTAGCACACCCTTATCTTTGTGTCTCTTGAACGTCTGTCTTGTCGCGCATTCCTATTGTTATCAGACTGAGAAGCCAACTTTAACATAGGCCGACTCCAGTGTATGTACGTTCCGTACTGTAATTTGCACTGTCTGCTTTATTTTTCCATTTGCTCTGCTTGAACTTAAATGATATATATATAATATATATAATTTATGATATATATACAGTGGGTACGGAAAGTATTCAGACCCCCTTAAATTTTTCACTCTTTTTGTTCAGAAACTGTGACAAAATCTTGATTATTAAAAAATAACTTCTTTCTCATTATTTCATCATTTAACTAAACAAATATTCGAATATTTGTTTTTTATTAGCCCAAATATTTAAATACAATATTTTTGAAAAATGCCCATCCCTAGTAGATTGTAAGTGGAGCATGGACGTGATGGGAAATGTTTTCCCCTTTCAGGTATTCAATGTTGTTTCTAATTCTTTATACAAATAAGAAACGGTGTAATATGAGAGAGTGGATGTGCCAGGTATGATGCATTTGCGAGAAAGAGACGGGTAAAGAGCTTTTATTTTCTGTTCTCTCCTGAGGGATAGCAGTCAGCATTTGCAAGAGCACGTCCAGCTCTCAAGGGGATTATAGTGATGCTTGAACTAAGCAAGCTTAGCTCTCGAAGGAGTTAAATGGGTGTTGTGTGATGCTGTCACAATAATCGGTTCCATCTAGGCTTGACTCTCTCGAGGGATGAGAGTTGAGCCCCTACACTCTGTGGTTCGGTTCCCATGGCCGCCATTGCAGTGAGGTGGGATCAAGCACGAGGGTTGTACGCGGGGCACGAGAGGAGTAGAAAGTTTCCATTCAAGCTCCTCTTGTTACCTCTCTTAAGTGGAAGTTCAAAGTATCAAAGATGTACTTGTTTAAAAACAGTTTTCTTTGATGGCTATCCAGATTGTAGCAAGGTGTCCCTCCCCAATGAGTTTGGGTTTTAAGTAGGGTTCCTTACTCTCTTCTTAGTAACATCTCAAGTCAGGCTGCTATTTACTATGGCCCATCTGAAACATCAAAGTTGGTAGCTGTCTGAGGACAGATTCCCTGTGACTAGCTGCTCATTGGCTCGAGATGTCCCTCACTAAGAATGTGAATATTGAAGTAGGGTTCCTTGCTCCCTCTGTTTGATCTGCATGTATGGGTTGGTCTGCCCCCCCTTACTAGGGGCTTTAAGTGGGTGGTCCCCCTTTTTTTGGTTCCTTGGATTGAATTCTCATATAGTCTTCTAGGTCGTATAGTCTCCTAGGTAGCAGCCTCTTTAGAGATGGTAGTTTCCCTTTGACAAGCTACTCTTGGCTTGGGCTGTTTCCCTTGTAATTAGAGGTTTTTTTAAGTAGACAGTCCACCTATGGCTATAGGTTGAGTCTCTTTTAGGCTCCCTATTCGGGAAGTATGTTTGTCAAAGATGTACCGGTTGAGGCTGGTTTCCTTTGATAAGATCTCCCCCCTGAGTTGTGAGCTCTTTCCCTACCTAATATTTCTAGTAGCAGGGTCGGGCTGCCTCCCCGCTTTCTAGGGCTTTAAGTAGGCGGTCCCCCTGAGGTTCCTTTTTGATATATTAGGCTGCCTCCTCTGATTTAAGGGTATTTTCAAGCAGGTGGTCCCCAGGAATCCCACATGCTTTGGGCTGTTGTAGAAAATATTAATTAATCTTAATTCAATATAATACATAGAATTATATCTAGTCAAAAGAAAAAAAATATTCTACTATCATCTACTATTATGACTGTGTGAGGATTGCAGTGTGTGCTTAGAACAGAGTGAACTATTTAAAGCTTGGAAAACACTCATATATGGAAAAGGACCTTGTTCCTATGTACAGGAGTTAGAAATAAGTACGTGACAAGATATTGATCACCCTTCAGGAGCTCATATATGATAAAGATTCCTTGTCTAAAAATACAAAAAGACATGTATGGAATCTGTTGAACAGCTTTGTACTGTATATATGTAAGTGCAAAGCTGGATTGGGTGGTGGTGTTTGCAAACATTACTCGGCTTTGTTACCTCTGGCTTCAAAACCTCCAAGACTTCAGAGCAATTTATTCTAACCAGAAAGATTCCACAACATATTAGCACCCGAACAGGGACTGTAAAGAGCAAGGAACCACAACGGGCTGGCTGAACGAGCAACACAAACAGGTGGCCACCTAAAATAGGTAAGCATTTTTGCTTAGTTTGCGTTGTTCGCCAGAACTGCCCGTAGTGGTAAGAATACTGAAAATTCTTGCAGATTAATTCCGACACACCGTCCTCGCGATGGGTAAACAAAGCGGATATGTACGATCTAAGTTATTCGTCTCCCAGCAATTAGCCAACCTCACTCCTAAATCTACTCCAGCAGAGCGGCCAATATTTCGAGCAAAGTTCGCAAGGCCCCGAACTCGCCTCGCTCGACACCACCATCGCCCCGCACAAGACCCGGCTCTCCTTAAGCGCTGGATCGCAGCGGCAGGCCTTCAACGAGCCTGGGCCGCACCACAGATCTCACCGCATTTCCCGTCAAATGTCACAAACCACTCCCCTTTCCCGCTGCCTACAGCTAAATCAGCGAAATAATTAAATGTATCATTTTGATGGCGGATTGTAATCCATAAAGGATTATGTGTTTATGAAACACATGTGAATGAAATTAAATTATATTCTTATAGTTATAAATGTGCTTCTGATTACAGATAGCCTGGGATTACAAAGATTTGTATTTTAAAGAAAACCAGTTCGAAGGGAGCATAATTTGCTTTTTGGGTTGAATATCCACACCAGTGCGGTGACTGACTGCCACACATAGCCTACTCTTCAGAACATTAGATTAATCCGCGCTGGAGCCGTGCCGACTCACAACCCACGCAAGCTACATAATTCCGCACACAGCTGCAATTCCAGGTTTTCAAACAGAGTTGGCGACAAAGAGGCAAAACGTACGGACTGCAGCTTTAACTAGCCTATGTGCACATGTAGTAGCACAAAAGACTATACAGTGTGCTCTATGGGCACAATGTGTTTAACACAATTACATTTTTTAATCATACCTGACAGCAGAGAGACACAGCAGCGAGAGTTCTGGTGCAGAGCTCCAGAGACTCTCACACACTGCATGGGGGTTTTTCTGACTACAGAATCCCCAAAGTAGTGTTTTGTCACTTTCCTTATATACCCAAATCAGAAAAACAAAGAAATCTTCAAATCAGTTGTAAAAACATAAAAGATCTTTTGGTTTGTTAGGTTCTGTGATCCAGGGTCACACCTGGCTGGAGATAGATAAACATTCCCACAGACCCTTAAAGAGGAACACACCCCCTCCTCAGCAGAACACAATTCTACAAAAGTTTTCAGTATTTCTTATAATACAAGTGACTACTGTGAAATTGAGACCTTTTTTCATTCTACGGTCGGCAAAGGCTTACCCGTCCAATGCCGTGAGTATCGAGCTCCCGTCGGATGCCGGCGAGAGTCTCCCGGCCACACACCTTTACCTTTCCGTTCGACGGTCGGCGAGGCTCAGCCGTCCAATGCCATGAGTCTTGACCTCCCGCCGAACGCTGTCCGAGCTCTCTCGGCTAACCTCACGTCTTTTCCCCCCGCCTGGCAAGGCTTACCCGTTCGATGTCCTGAGTCTTGATCTCCCATTGGATGCCGTGAGAGCTCTCCCAGTTGGGTTTTCCTTTTCTCTCCCCGCCCGGCAAGGCTTACCCGTCTGATGCAGTGAGTCTTGATCTCCCGTCGGATGTCGTGAGAGTCCTCCTTGCCAGACGGCCCAAAGCCTTTTTACCTTGCCAAACCGAAAGGACCCACACGTCCGCCGTCCTGAGTAGTGATCTCCGGGCGGAGGCTTCATGTGCCCTCTCGGTCAGCCATTTGCCCTCTGCCCACTGATCAGCAGGGGTTTGTCAGCCAGTAGGGCCCGTACGCCGACACCGTGAGCTGTTCCAGTCGAGGCAACTCGGGCCCTCCTGGTCGGGCTATACAATCACGCTGCTCCTCCCCCATCGGCCGATAGGGCTCACCCGTTCCAACGCTGTGAGCTGCTTCCGTTAAGCATCGGCTCGAGCCCTCCCGACTGGGCGCCCCAAACCACATAGTCCAATACCAGCAGCGGGTAGGGCCTACCCTTCCAATGCATAAGTCGCTCCCACCGGGGTACGTAGGCTCTTCCAGCCCGCCATCCAGGCGACGTCTTGAACATCAGCCCCCGCCAGATCTCAGTGCTTATTTTGGGGGGGGTCCTTAGTCTGGCGGCTGTCCTTTGCTCAATTGCTTTTTGGGGGGTACTCTATGTTCGGGCCATTCCTGAGCTTGGAGCCCTTCCCCGGACAGCACGCCAAATATGCATTACCATACTTCAGCTAATTATATGTAAGCGTGATCTCGTGAATATACCATATAACTTTGGGATTCCTGTGTCATGAATCATTGTGGCAGCCATGACCGGGAGCACTGGCATTGAGGAGGCAAGACAGGCAGTTCTGGGCAGCCTCTTTACTGGCTGCAGTTAGCATCGAGGTGGATGAGAAAGGGAGCTTTGTCATCGGGGAGTCACAGATGGAGGCAGAAGGCTACGGTATTCAGAAGACTGGCAGGAACCACAGGAAAGGAGTGGCTATGATGGGAACCTTTTGGACTTAGGACAGTGCAAACCAAAAAAAAAGAAAAAAGGGAAAAGCAAAAGAATATACAAAATGATGTTTTATTAACAAAGTTCGGGAGGAGCACGTTCAGATAATTATAGTGGATGCGCTATACTATTATTATTTAGAAAGTGACCAATAATCTGTGACCAATATTTTATATGTAGATTGATTTCTCCTCTCTAAACTGTTTCTCAAGCACGTTCTTTCATCACCACTGCTTCGTGAATATGACGAATCACAACACCACGGAGACAAGAGGAAAACTGGGATTAAAGTCCAAAACCTGTCTTGAAATAACCTAACAAATCAATCGGGGCTAAAGCGGTTCCATTAACGA
>NW_015557175.1:218555-218790 GCF_001515605.1 Sinocyclocheilus anshuiensis
CCTCAGTGCATAACTGACATGTCACAGGTATATTTTTCATCTGTAAATGTTAGAAAGTCATGCAAACATATCCATTTCGCTGTCAGGAGTGGGTGAGGCTTACACGAGTGAACGAGCGCAGCTGCGCACATGCACGCTAAACAGATGGAGCGCAATCGAATAGGAGCACAATAATTCTGAGTATAATATACATTTTGCTAAAATATTTGTTGTTGGACATTAAATGTGTCTTTTG
>NW_015557175.1:219134-227120 GCF_001515605.1 Sinocyclocheilus anshuiensis
ATGACAAAATCTGACCTTTAGGCACTAAGGCTTTATATTCCTTATGTCTTGAAATGAAAAGATATGTTTAAAACAACAAAAAGCCAGGTTAAAAAAAAAAAAATCTCCATAAAAGAAAACATCACACACCAGTACATTTGCACAGATTTTCGTGCAAAAACACATCCATTTTGCTGAGTGGGTGAGGCACGCGAGAGCAACGAGCGCTGCTGCGCGCATGCGCACTAAACAGAAGGAGTGCAATCGAATAGGAGCGCAATAATTCTGAGTAAAATATACATTTTGCTAAAAAATTTGTTTTTGGACATTAAATGTGTCTTTTGCAGAATTTTAAACCTACACATAAAGTGTATTTTTATGATAGCAGTAACTGTAAAGGGACTATTGTAATGGGTAAATCAAAATCTAAGCTAGTACAGTACTAATTACTAAGCTCAAATGAGTGAATGTGTGGTTTTTATAGCAGTTAAAATAGTCATTTTCTTTATTATTTATTTTCATTTTTAATTCAGTGATTTTAACTTTTAATTTAGTTATTGTAATGCTTTAAATAGTAAAGTAAAATAGTAAACATTAATTGTAATGTTCTAATGTTCTGCTATCTGTTCTGCAAACTATAAAAGGTACAGCTGTCATAAAACCGGAGAGAAAGGCTGCATGGCTGTAAACTGTAAAAAAGTCAAATGATAGTATGTGAGACAGTGGTAATATCATTGTGTTCCTGTTGGTCAGTAGAAGGCCTTGAGGCATTAAAAGTGATCATCGAATCGCATTGTGTTGAATCGAATTGAATCGAAATCGGATCGCACTGCATCGTAATAGGGGTGAATCGTATCACATCAGTAGCTGCTTCATATGTATCTTTAATGTATCGTATCGTATCGTTGGCTATGCATCGAGATGCGTATCGTATCGGCCTCAGTCATGGAGATGCAGGTGAGGCTTACACGAGTGAACGAGCGCAGCTGCGCACATGCACGCTAAACAGATGGAGCGCAATCGAATAGGAGCACAATAATTCTGAGTATAATATACATTTTGCTAAAATATTTGTTGTTGGACATTAAATGTGTCTTTTGCAGAATTTTAAACCTACACATAAAGTGTATTTTTATGATAGCAGTAACTGTAAAGGGACTATTGTAATGGGTAAATCAAAATCTAAGCTAGTACAGTACTAATTACTAAGCTCAAATGAGTGAATGTGTGGTTTTTATAGCAGTTAAAATAGTCATTTTCTTTATTATTTATTTTCATTTTTAATTCAGTGATTTTAACTTTCAATTTAGTTATTTTAATGCTTTAAAGAGCAATTTTAGATTGTAATGTTCTAATGTTCTGCTATCTGTTCTGCAAACTATAAAAGGTACAGCTGTCATAAAACCGGAGAGAAAGGCTGCATGGCTGTAAACTGTAAAAAAGTCAAATGATAGTATGTGAGACAGTGGTAATATCATTGTGTTCCTGTTGGTCAGTAGAGGAGCTTAGCTTAGCCTGACAGTTAGCCTGCTTTAGACCAGGTTAGTTTCCCAGCATAAGTTGCCACAGTGACTAAGCTTGATCTAGGCCTGTGTTAAATTTGCTTTATGGAACCACATAATTTGACAATGAGTCAGATAACTGAAATAAGCCTGGCTTATTTGGTTAACTTGTTTTATGAAAAAAGGCCTTGAGGCATTAAAAGTGATCATCGAATCGCATTGTGTTGAATCGAATTGAATCGAAATCGGATCGCACTGCATCGTAATAGGGGTGAATCGTATCACATCAGTAGCTGCTTCATATGTATCTTTAATGTATCGTATCGTATCGTTGGCTATGCATCGAGATGCGTATCGTATCGGCCTGAGTCATGAGATGCACATCCTTAGTATATATACACAGCAGACTTACCTCTGTTCCTTGACAGTTTTTTCAGCATCCCTCCGCCACCCCTTCTCCGCGCTTACAACTATTTCTGTCCTAACCCGTAGGGGGGGTACTCTGGGTTCGGGCCAAAATTCCGAGCTCGGAGCCCTCCCCTCGGACAGCACGCCAAATACGCATAACCTTTACTCTGTTTTATTATATGTAAGTGTGAACTCGTGAATAGACAATATATATAAATCCCTTGGGAAGCAGTTCCACCAGACGCAAATACTGCTCCCTCAAGCCAAGGAGCAAGAAACTACACAAGATTTGCTAGTACTTCCCCCTGGCATGGCACTCTGGATGTGAGTATGCTGCTGTGCCTGGAGGAAAGAGATTTTGTCTGATGTGTTAGTTTGCATTGACACAACATGATTGTTCTGGACTGATTACCACAGAAACAATTAATTATGCAATACATACCACAGTTTGACTTGTAAGGTGACCTCTTCAGAATGTCCTTGTATCTGAAGTCAATGAACTTGACTTCAGATGTCTCCCAGTTAATTAAAAGTTTCTCCATTTTGACGTCATGGTGAAGCACTCCATGGAGGCATGAACCACTTGCCACATGACTTGCCATGCTTTCTCTTTGTTGAGGGCTGTCACTGTGACACCTCATGAAGTCAACGAATTCTCACAGGGAGAGAGACGTTCAAGGATCATGACAGAATGGTCACCTTGGTCCTGCCAATCCAGCAGCCTGATGATCTCTGGCACTCTGAGGCTTTTATTTGCCAGGATTGGGAGAGGTGATCTCCTTTGGAAGGGGGTTTGGATTATCAGGCAAAAAGACAAACAGTTTTTATGATAGTTAGAGGGAAGTGGTTTCCAAAATTGGGATTTAGCCAGGCTTGGACCAGTTTGTTTTAAAAAATAAAACTGTCTTTTGATTAATATTAATATGAGATGTTTTATATTGTGCAGCCTACTCTGTGTCTTTTGTCTTTGTGACATATTTCATGACTACTTGATGAACTAAACAAACAATTCTTGATGCACCTGTAAAATACACTAAAAGGGCTTAGAGTGATATATCAGAAGGATGAGTCAGGGCAAAACTTTGCTAGTCAGGCTTAATTTATTTTTACTTACTTTAAGACCATCCTCTCGGAAAGTCTGTTATCTTAGGTTGTACAATATTTTGCAGCACGAAAGTACAGTTGTTGTTACGCAGTTATGTCACAACTTCTATTATACACCTCGGAAAAACTACTGAGGTCTGGACATCAGGGACCTCAATGCTGGATACGACTGTGATCACAGATATTCACATTTTAGGCTAACAAGGAAGGTTAGAGTTCTGAAACTTACAGTGTATTCTTATATGTCAACATATCGATTGATTTCTCAATCATGACCCCTTTAATACAGGTATAGGTAAAAGGTCAGTCCTGGTATTCGGTGCCTTTTGTCTAAAGATCATGATCCTACTGATTTAAAATGCTGAACTATATACATTTTAAAGATGTTAAGTGCTTACATTTATTTGCCTGAGCTTGACCAAAATAATTTCTCCTTACCATGATTATACAAAAAGTTATTATAAAATGTGTATTTTTCTACTCTAAACTTTACTGAAAGTATGGATGCTAAAAAACAAAACTCAAATAAATGTCCAAGCATCTAGCCAATAACAACTAAAGTAAGTGATGTACAACCTTAAACTGTATTTAAAAAGTAGATTTGGATATTTTTCTCTGCAAATATTGATATCCAATTATTTGCCATCAATTAGGTTAATTAGTATACCATGTAATTAATTTGATGATATGTAATGTTCACAATTATTCAAAAAACATTCCACATACCATTAAACAGATACACTCAATCCTCACAACACATCTTACAGTCGCAAATACAAAATTCTATAAATGATACATTACGCTCACATTATACATTACACTTAACATAAACAATATTATTAGCCAGCCTTACCAAAAAATGTTTTTGATAAGCTGATTCATGTAACTTCTGTGGCTAACATACAATCTTTGAGCAGATATGACATTATTTATCATCCACAACACTAATAATAACACACTACTACTGTGTTTGTGTTCTAAGCTCTGACAGCCCTCGTGTTGAATCCTGCTGGGTCAGTTCAGATGTTTGTCCAGTATGGGTCAGTCATGTTCATCAGAAGAAAGCTGTTTGCCTTTTGTAGTTAGTGTCAGTGACACCAGGTTCATGTGTGATGTGTGATTTATGGCAGGTGAGGCAGTAAACTAAAATGTTGCAGAGAATAAAATCAGACATATATACTGTACTATATATATATGTGACCCTGGAGCACAAAAGCAGTCTTAAGTCGCTGGGGTATATTTGTAGCAACAGCCAAAAATACATTGGTGTATGGGTCAAAATAATATTTTTTTCTTTTATGCCAAAAATCATTAGGATATTAAGTAAAGATCATGTTCATGAAGATATTTTGTCAATTTCCTACCATAAATATATGAAAACTTATTTTTTGATTAGTAATATGCATTGCTAAGAACTTCATTTGTACAACTTTAAAGGCGATTTTCTCAATATTTTGATTTTTTTGCACCCTTAGATTCCAGATTTTCAAAGAGTTGTATCTCGGCCAAATATTTTCCCATCCTAACAAACCATACATTAATGGAAAGCTCATTTATTCAGATGATGTATAAATCTCAATTTCAAAAAAACTGACCCTTTTGACTGGTTTTGTGGTCCAGGGTCACATATATATATATATATATATATATACACTCATGTGGCGTCATTTCAGTCGTTATCAACAGCTGAAGACTAAAAATGGAAAGAAAAATAGAAAGAAAAAAAGATTTTAAAGCACTTGATGGTACAACCCTATCAACTATTGCATCACTGAAGCTACACAGAGGTGTTTTGTTAGTCTCCTATATTTCATCTGAACTGATGGACAAATTAAACAAAACACAAAAGAGAGAAGATACATAATTATCAAGAGAGAGAATTTGATAGAATCCTTTAAAATATTTAATAAAATGGAATAAAACAATCACTTACTGAAGTTTCTCTAGATTACACTGTGGATCCTCTAGCAGGTCAGAGAGCTTCACTCCTGAATCTCCTGGTTTATTAGAGCTCAGATTTAGTTCTCTCAGGTGTGAGGAGTTTGATCTCAGAGCTGAAGCCAGAACAGCAAAACCTTTCTCTCCAATACTGCAATCAGACAGCCTGCAGAGATAGAGAGCAACATGTCACGATTACAAATGAACAAACGCATAAATGCAGGATGAGTTAAAAATGACTGATGCATCCCAAAAAAGCGTCATAAGTAAGAAAGTGTGGGTGTTTATTTTTATGTGTCTATAGGAGTGACATCTATACAACTGTGTTGTATTTCATGCATTCAAACGCAATGCAGACACCAGGGCTTAAAAAGCAGCTTTGTGAACCAATTATATTATGGTTAAATTTGCATTTCTAGAGTGGGTTTTATATGTCTAGGTTCTAGGTTTTATTTTGCTCAGACTTCACATGAAAATGGCTTTTTAACGCTGCACAGAGGTGACATTTTGTGATTTCTCATGTAAGCCTCTTATTAAATATTAGTAAGAAAACAGACAAATTAAACAAAAACAAAAAGAAAGAAGATAAAACAAAAATGACAGAGGATTTTATAGAATATTTTAAAATATTTACTAAAATGAAAAAAACAATTTAAAAATTACAGTAGTTTCTCCAGTTTACAGTGTGGATCCTCCAGTACATGAGACAGCAGCTTCACTCCTGAATCTCCTGGTTTATTAGAGCTCAGGTTCAGTTCTCTCAGGAGTGAGGGGTTTGATCTCAGAGCTGAAGCCAGAGCAGCAAAACCTTCCTCTCCAATACCACAGCTATGTAGCCTGCAGAGAGAAAGAAAACCCATCCTCACTTTACTTCCACATATTCAACAAGCAAAATGACATGATCGGTAAAAAAAAGTGTGTTACTGAGGTGTCCAATAAACAGTAAGCATTGGATTGTGTGATGCAATGCACTCATAGGTAATATAGGTAATATATCAGAGGCCATTGTGGAAATATGCTTCTCAACCAGCTTTGATCTTGGCAACTGTAATCAATAATGCAGTTCAGGCTCATGATGCACATCTGGAACTGCTTCTGTAATCAATAGGACAGAGATATAAACACAGAGAGAAAGAGCACAAGAAGAGGAAGAATACTTGAGAGATGAATAATTGTATCTCTGTCCCTCACAGGAAGTGAACCGTTGTAAACTTCTGCATTCATGTCTCATTCTCCAACATCCCAGCAGAGACAGGAAGATGTCCCTGGCATCTCAAGATAAGGAGCCAAAAATGCTCCTGCACGATTAAACCAAATCTATTACAACTGTCACAATTAAAGTGTTAAACAAGTGCCTGACTGTAACAAAAGGCCGTGTTGATGTTTCTGTTTCCTGTGTACCGTGCTGCTGAGTGGTTTGTGATTGTATCTCCATGTAGCTTTGCTTTTCTGTTGAATCTCTATCTTACTATCACTATCTGTTGTTTAGAGTGATCAAATATAACTTAATTCCCACCATATTTCTGATATTACATATCAAACTAATCTGATTAATTTGATCGTTCTCTATTATTCTAAAACAGCGCGTGCAGCACGTTAGCATTCGTTAGCCGGTTAGCTTGTCATTCGTGTTTCCATTCGCGTCTATTGCTGTTTTCTTTTTCTCTCTCGCTCTGTTTTTTCACGAGTTCATCAAACAACAGTGGTAAGTCAGATTCATTGATCAATCACGGTGAGTAATGGCTTCTTCTCCTGCTATTGTTGTTTGCACAGCTTGCCACATGTATAGTTTAGCTCTCTCTGTCGGCGACGAGGGATTCACATAAATGCATGAGAATAAATAACGATAAATGCAGGGAAATAGTTAGGCTGACAGAGAAGATTTCAGAATTAGAGACACGCATCCAAACTTTAATTGAGGACAGTATGAATGTGAGGGCTCTAGATACGGCTTTGGATGCGACTAGCTCAGGGAGTCCTGTACATTGTTTGGTTCCAGTTACAATGCCTCCGCAGCAGGGCAACTGGGTGACAATGAGGAGGCATAGTCGCTGGTCAAAACACCGCTCTTCCGTTCCGATCAAAACATTAAACAGGTTCTCCCCACTCAGTGACGCACCCACTGAGAAACCTAATCAAAGTGCTCTAGTTACTGGCGATTCTATTGTACGGAACGTGAAAATAGAGACACCAGCCACCATAGTCCAATGTTTACTGGGAGCCAGAGCACCTGACATCTTCGCAAATTTAAAAGTGCTGGCTAATGCTAAACGTAAAAATTTAATATAGCGCAATTTAACGCAAACTTCATATAGCTAAAACTGTAAATTCTACTCCGTTGCTACAATTTATAACAATATTTTCAGTATTTCTCAGAGGGCGGGCTTCAAGTATAACTCGTTTGAAGTAATGGTGCTTCAAATAACATTATCCAGAGAAACAATTGTTAATGATAAATCCCCTGTGATGTTTGTACTGGCTACTGTATACAGGCCACCAGGGTACCATACAGACTTTATTAAAGAATGTGCTGATTTTATATCCGAGTTAGTGCTGGCTGCAGATAAAGTTTTAATTGTTGGTGATTTTAATATCCATGTTGATAATGAAAAAGATGCATTGGGATCAGCATTCATAGACATTCTGAACTCTATTGGGGTTAGACAACACGTCTCAGGACCTACTCATTGTCGAAATCATACTTTAGATTTAATACTGTCACATGGAATTGATGTCGATGGTGTTGAAATTATGCAGCCAAGCAATGATATCTCAGATCATTATCTAGTCTTGTGCAAACTTCATATAGCTAAAACTGTATGGCAAAAATAAGTATGGCAGAACCATTACTTCTACCACAAAAGACTGCTTTGTAAGTAATCTTCCTGATTTATCTCAATTCCGTAGCATATCCAAAACCTCAGAACAACTTGATGATGCAACAGAAACTATGGACTCTCTCTTTTTTAGCATTTTAGATACGGTTGCTCCTTTACGCTTAAGGAAGATTAAGGAAAACAGTCTGACACCGTGGTATAATGAGCACACTCGCACC